>NC_041390.1:321744098-321815112 GCF_002162155.2 Triticum dicoccoides
TCAAATAGCAAAATTATGATGGCCTATGGCAAACCAAACTGATACACCCCCTGGCTGTATAGAAAATCAAACATATAAGAAAGTCTTATACATCTCATTACAGAAATTTTGGAAATGATCAAGGGGTGAAGTCCACTTTGTTTTTTACCTTGTGCAGATTGAGCTTTAATTTAGGTCCTTGCGTCCTTGGTAGTCATGGATTTTTTTATTCCATACATCATTGAACCATGCTGAACTTCACGTGTATGTACATGGTATGCTTTCATATTACCAAATGTTGTCCTCATCTTACATAACATCTTCTATAAATTGTACACAAAATTTCAGAACCTAAACGATACAGCTTTGAAACAAACTGAAAAATTACGAACATCTAAACTAAACATTAGTGAAAAAACTAAAAAAATATCAAAAATCTAAGCACTGGAATGCCTCCCAATGGATCACAACAAAAATATAACCTAAATTCTACAAACAACATCCTACTAACAAGTCATAATTGAGAAGATTAAAACCGAGCCTCCATATCATATACAAGTCGTAATTGAGAAGACTAAAAATTAGCCTCGGGATCATATATTTCTAATAATAGGATCATATATTCGTAATAACATGATCCATATTTCTGGTCGCCAAGGAACAACCAGAAAACAAACGCACGCACCCGCTATACCTCGAGACGTATCCACAACAGCCTGGATGGATCACCTGGATCGAAAATCGATACCCTATCTGACATGTGGAGGCGAAGTTCAGGTCGTTGGACCTCCATGCGATCTTGTACACGCCACCTGCTCTTCCAAACGCACCCTTGCTAAGAGCCGCCGCCACCTGCGATGAGTTCGGCACGCCAATTCCTCCAAGGAGAGGTACCCAAATCGCGAAAGCTGGCATTGTTGAGCGGATGATGATGACGATGACAAGAACGGGCGAGATGGATCTAGCGACACCCGGCTAGGGAGCGGCGATACGGAACTGGGGTGTAGTGGCAGTTGTGGGGGCAGAAGCGGAGACGAGCGCTACCTAGGGATTGTGGGAGGCAGGAGGGAGGAAGTATGTAGTTTTAGTTTCTTGTTTTTTTTCTGGTTTTCTGTTCACTGGTTCGGCCTGTGGGGAATAAAATTTGGTGGGGAGGGGGAGGAAAAATCAATCGAGGGAAAACGTATTGATAGGTGGGAGGCGAACAAAGCGAATGAACGACCTAGGACGTACCATGACAACCGCATACTGGTCCTTTAGGAGTAGAGATATATTCCTTTGCCTGTACCTATTATTCCATGGGATGATATATCTATGGACTTTGTTTTGGCTTTACCTCGAAAAAAGAAGGGGAGGATAGAGTATTTTTTGCCGTGGATATGTTCTCGAAAATGGCACAATTCATACCATGTCATAAAAGCGATGATGCTGCTAATGTTGCTGATTTGTTCTTTAGTGAAATTAGTCACCTGCATGGTGTGCCAAATACTATTGTTTTAGATCGTGATACTAAATTTCTTAGCCACTTCTTGAGATGTTTATGGGCTAAGTTGGGGACTAAACTGCTTTTTAGTACTACTTGTCACCCCCAAATTGATGGACAAACTGAAGTCTTCAATAGAACATTGTCTACTATGCTTAGGGCTGATTAGAAGAAAAACAAGAAAAAGTGGGAAGAATGCTTGCCTCATATTGAATTTTCTTATAATCGTTCGCTGCATTCTACTACTAAGATGTGCCCTTTTGAAATTCTATATGGTTTCCAACCTCATGCACCTATTCATTTGTTGCCTCTTCCATCTTCGGAGAAGGTTAATTTTGATGCTAAACAACATGCTGAATTGATCTTAAAAATGCATGAGTTAACTAAGGAGAACATTGAGCGTATGAATGCTAAATATAAACTTGCTGGAGATAACGGTGGAAAACGTGTTGTGTTTGCACCTCGAGATCTTGTTTGGTTACATTTGCGTAAGGATAGATTTCCTGATTTGTGCAAATCAAAGCTAAAGCCACATGCTGATGGTCCTTTTAAGGTGTTAGAGAAAATAAATGATAATGCATATAAACTTGAGTTGCCTGCAGATTTTGGGGTTAGTCCCACTTTTAACATTGCAGATTTGAAGCCTTATTTGGGCGAGGAAGATGAGCTTCCATCAAGGACGACTTCATTTCAAGAAGGGGAGGATGATGAGGACATTAATACCATTATTACACCCACAACCCCTGCTGCTATACATACTGGACCAATTACTAGAGTTCGCGCACGCAATTGAATTACCAGGTACTTTTGTTTCTTGGTGACAATTCTAATGTTCATGAGCATATGATGCTGCCTAAATTGGATATATTTGTGTTGATTACTAACGAAGGGCCTAGCATGTACAAGAGGGATGAACACTGGAGCAGGATCAAGCATGGAGATTAAGGCACACGCGAAGCGATCTAGAATGGCATTTCGAGTGCATATTTGAGCACTTTAACGCCTCTGTGATGACCTACAAGGACATGGACGAAACTCGATTATGTTTAGTGGGGCTAGTTCGTGGGCCAGTACAACCATGGTTCTATCTGCATCGATGGGTAGCACCGTCTTTTGTGAAGAACGGGTTTTTGCTCCCTTAGATACTGCCATCACCCCCTCCGATTCAAATGGCTGATAAACAAGAAAAGAAACTGAACGTACAGACATTGTATGATAGACATATGTGGTAATTCACATATATGTTGTCTAACCAAACAGGAAAGCATGACACAATTTCACATATATGATGGCTAACTAAAAAGGATAGCATGACACAGTTTTAGATATATGATGGATAACTTAACAGGATATGGTCATAACTCAACATATGATGAGTATCTAAATAGGATGACATGACAAAACTATATGATGTCTTTCTAAAATAGGTTGGGATGAAATAATTCACATACATGTTGTCTAAGTATACATGATGGCATGATATAATTGACATAATTGATTCATATACTAAGTAGCTGTCACTTGCATGTATGATCTCTAAACTAAGTAGATGGAATTGAATATTGAGCATACGATGTCTAAATTAAGCAATGCAAGACACCATATGCATGATATGAGAAATATAAACATTGCAAATTACAGCATACACCTCAGGTGAGATATAGGACTGGTCATCTTTCTCTGAATCCTCCTCTGAGGAGCTACCTGTAACCATCGAGATATATGCTTCAACAGGTACCATTGCCTTCTCTGAAGACATTGTTTTCACTCCTGTTTTTTCGCTAATCGACTCAAATGGCTGATACACCGGAAGAGTAGTTCAGTATACACAGATTGTCGACAGATGGAATATGTAATGAAAAAAGGATGGCATGAGATAATTCAGATATATGATGCCTGGCTACATGGTGGTGCATAATTCACATATATAATAACTAGTTGAAAAACATGGCATTGCATAATTCACATATCTGATATAGAGAGCAAACAGGAGTCATTCACACAAAGCATGTCTAATCTAAGCAAATGGCATGGCAATGCAAGACACCATATGCATGATATGAGCAATATAACCTGCCAAGTTAGAGAATGCACCTCAGGGTGCGGGGAATACAACTGGTCATTTGTCTCTAAATCCTCCTCTAAGGAGCTATCTGTGACCAGCAAGAAATCTGCATCGACGGGTACCACTGACTGCTCGAAAGACCTTGTTTTCACTCCAGATTTTCCCATGACCGACTCAAATGGATGATGCACAGGAAGAGTAGATGGATGTATAAACATTGTTGACAAATGGAATACATTATGAAAAAAATATGGCATGATACAATTCGCATATACGATGACTGGCTAAACAGGATGGCATTGCATGTTTCACATAAAAGATGCCTGGCTAAAGAAGATGGCATTACATAATCCCCATATACTCCCTCTGTTCCAAAATATTTGTCTTTTTAGATATTTCAAATGGACTATCATGTACGGATGTATATAGACATATTTTAGAGTGTAGGTTCACTCATTTTGCTCTGTATGTAGTCACTTGTTGAAATCTCTAAAAAGACAAATCTTTAAGAACGGTGGGAGTATGATATAGAAACCAAATAGGTGGCATTCACACAAAACAAATCTAAACTAAGCTGGTGACATATAAGATGTATAATGTAAGCAATGCGAGGTGCCATAAGCATGATATGACTAACATCAGCATGCCAGGTTAAAGCAAACACCTCAGGGGATAAATAAGAGTGGTCGGCTCCCTCTGAATCCCCCCATGAACAGTTATCTTCCTTGGAATACAATCTGGAATGGCGGGAGGGGGCCACTTTGCCCACCATGGAGCGGCGTCTGCATGACATTATATTCCCACACAACGGTCTTCTCTTTTTCTCTACATGTCCAGTACGATTGTGTACAATAACCGACATGCATAATAAAAACATAGTTAGATTATGCAAGGCCTAAGGGGTGCATGCAGAAATCAAGACTGATGGTAGAAAATGAGAGGATTGGTCCAAAACTAATGATAACAGGTAGATTATAGCTTCAGTTTAAAAAATAGACGATGGATCATCTACTATTTGTTGCCCACCCAACATGAACCACATAGAAGACCCCAGATGAACCTGATAGTAGACAGATACTTTTCGTTGCTACCTCGACATGTGCCTGATAGGCATTTTAAAACTCAAGTTTGAACATTAGTTTGGACCTGACTTGGATTCTAAGAGGTGAATAGGACGATAAAGTAGTAGGTAATAAAAACCAATGTATAACGTAAGCAGACACGAAAAAGTGCAACCTCTCTTCCAGAACTATGTAGTCCTCAGGTTCATCTGCTCAGTCGATGATGTTAATGCAGTTGGCGTGGCTGCCGGAAATAGGGAAGATGATCTGAGGCGGCGAAAGAAAGTCTACAGGGGGAATCTTTGCTGCAGTGAGTGCTTCTGTCGATGGTGCACCTCAGGTGGGGTGGATGACGACACGGCAGGAGCAGGACATAACACACAAAGTTTTATTTGACACCTATCTAAAAATGAAGTAAATCTGTAAGGGCTCCTTAGAATTGGAGGATTCTATAAATGCAGGGATAGGAAAAACATAGGAATAGGATAGGAATGCATGTGCAAGACATAGCATTTGCAAACATATGATTTCTGTCAACCTGGGTGTTTGGTTCACATGAATTGGAAGAACACAGGAATGGAGAGCATGGTCAAATTAAAGTCAAACCATGTGAAAATGAAAAAATAAGAATCTTATTATGCCAGTAATGCAATTAGTCCTGTTCTTCATGCATATCAATTTAAAAAGGACGTACAAGTGGATATTAAAATTCCTATGTTTTTTCTTTGAAAGAGACACCAAAGGAAAAAAATCCTCCTATTTTGCTTTGTTCCATTCCTTCTAACCAAATGCACGAATACTAGTCCGTAGTAAAGTTTCCAATTCCTAAGTTTTCCTTCACTTTTTCTTTGAACCAGTGGCGGCAGTCTTCAACAGGGCGAAGCCTGCCCTCGAAATATTTTGTGAGCTTAGATTTGGTCCACATTAGTATCATATAATGGCTATCTTACTAAACCGATCAAAATTGTGGTTCAAAAGAGCTTTTAGTTTTCTCCCTATTAACTTTGTGACCATGGTTCATTTATTTCTAGATTTATAACTGCTTTGAACCAAAGGATCCCTGAGGGATCGACATGAATGCAGAGTAACAAAGTGATGCGACGAGTGTACAACCTCTTTGGCATAGCCTTGTTGACCTTAGCATCATTGGGTTGGACGTGGAGGATGGTGATGCTGGTGTGACTGTCAGAGGCGGGGAAGAAAATCTGAGGCCCGTGGAAACGGCGCCCAGGGTACTGCTCCGATGTCATGGATGGTTCCGTCGTTGGAGCAACTTCGTTGAGGTGTACGACGGCGAGGCTGAAGTAGGACATGATAGACAACGTTAATCTGTAGTGGGACTTTAATATCATCTACAATAGATGACGTAAAATACATCACCAAAAAGTGATAGATGTAAAATGCATCAGTCGTGACACGGCTGCTCCGACAGATGCTGTAAATACAGTTCACTCTGAACTTAACTAAAGAAAATGAACTTTACAGCCAAAACTGAATTTTAATGTCAAAACTGATTGGACTAGTAGCGGAGCATTGCAATAGAAGTTTAGGGCGTTCGAGCACTAGTAGCAGAGAAGCGGCCACTCAAGCAGGGAATGCACTAGCAGAGAGCAACTCATGCAACAGCATCGCGAGCGAGTGCTAAAGCAGAAACTCATGTAGCTACCGGAGGTTGTGCAGCAGCAGTAGCAACGCGAGTGATAGTAAGAGTAGAGCAACAGGACGAACGAGAGCTAGAGCGGAGTAGCAGTGCGATTGACATCAATAGCAGAGCAGATCAGCAACATGAACGAAAGCAAGAGCAGTGCAGCAGCACGACCGATAGCAAGAACAGAGCCATAGCGCGAGCGAGAGCCGGAGCAGCAGCAGCTAGTGCTGGTGTAAATGTCGCCGCCGAGGAAGCAACGACATGGGGGAGAGACACGTGGATGAAGTGGCCGGCAACGGCGCCGTCAATGGAGACCTGCCATGGCTAGTCGGTATCGAGCACTGGCAGCCCTGTGAGATCAAATAAAAGATAAAATGCAGCGGTGAGTGCAGAACCTCCTTGGTGGCGCCGAGTATGCCTCGGCTTCATCGGAGGAATTGGTGAGAGTGCTGCTATTCCGGTGGGGCATGTCAAGACGGTGTTGTGGGGATGGAGATGGCGCGATAGATGAGGCGAACATCGGGGCAGCTCCTTGGAGGTGGAGGACGGGGTGGCTGATCCGACGAGACGACGAGATCGACAACGGATCCTCATCCGGTGTGGTGGATGAGGGACGGTGAGCTATTGTGGTGGATGACGTCGTTGGGAAAGAGTCACCAGCTAGGCGGTGGTAAGGAGGCCGACGGAGGAGCGTGGAGTTTCGAGAGCTTTGGCGGCCTCGGTGTATGAATGGGGTTTGACCTTGCGATATCAAGGCGGCATCTCCGGCTGAGGGGTAGAAGGGGGATTTCGCATGTCTGGGCTGTGGGACCGACTTCGGATGAGGAGGGTGTTTTTGCGCACGTCGAAATTTTGGGAAAACAAGGCACGGCGCCAGTTGAAGAGGCAGGAGTTTCAAAGTAGAAGAGACAAAAGATACTCGAGCATGGAAATTTTGGGCTAACAAGGCGTGGATTCCATGTTTGGTAGAACAAACTTAACGTGTACAAAAAAACAATTCATACAAGACACAAGATAGTCATGTCCCCTTTTACTATATTTCTATAAATGCCATTGAAAGCGGGAGAACAAGATTACCCTGTACAATAACAAATCAATTCACACTTTCCTCAACAACAAAAAAACAAATCAATTCCCACCACAAGAAAGAGTCATGTCCCTTTTTACATGATTACAAATGCTAGGATCTCGAATTTCAATTTTTGAATCCATGTTATGTTGAATTTGAATATATCGTTAGGTGACCTTGTGGTTTATAATGGATGTAGTCCTACATTTTGATCTTCCATCTTATTAGAACATCTTACTCCACCCTATGAACATATATATTGTCGTCTATGATATCGACTAAATTTGAATCAATTTTCCTTATTTTAATATGATTGCTGTCAAGTTAAACCATCATTTAAAGATTATCTTGATAACAGAAAACATGCATCTAGCAGTAATCATGTTTCACTATAAACTACATGTACTATACGATCTCTAATTCAAATATTTGTATCCATGTTATGTTGAATTCAAATCACAGTACATTGGTCTAGGTAGCGAGATGTTCGGGATAATCTAAAACCTATTTTCATATGTATAATTTTTGGCCGAATTGGGAAAAGTTTTGGTATAAGCTTCTTGCAAACTGGAGATTTTCTCAACAAGCCTCATGGTTCCGAGAGGGAACAATGTCACCTTTGTGTGCTAAATGATATACACTGCCTCCCCCTGATTGTCTTTACAGAGGCAACATAGAACTATATGAGTGCCCTGTTAAATTTTGGAATTATTCCGGTTTCGTTAGGCCTTTTTTATACACTAGAAAAACATGCCCGTGCGTTGCAATGGGAGGAAAAAAAGGCATCTTTCATACACACATCCGACAACATCAGCAAACAATAATCTTAAAAAAATATTTATTGAGACAATTTCAAACAATATGAAAATCAACTTTAAGCCACTACATAAAACTCGTATCAACAGTTTAATGTGCATCATCGTATAGGGGTTGGTAATGCACTGTACAAAATAGAGAAGACTTTTATTAAATGCCCCACATAGAGAACATATTAACTAAGTTTACATTTTGTTAATTTTATGAATTATTCCGGGTTCGTTTGACCTTTTTATACATTAATTGAGTTCCTGGACATTTAATTTGCATAATTAAAATTTGAACCAAAGTTGGTTGAAAAATCGCATGTGCGTCCTTGGGTGTATTTCTAGGTCCTAGGAAAGAAATGGGAATGAAATTCAAACATCTGGGCATCGTGACTCAGCCGAGAACATTGAGAAACTTGGTTTTTAAATTCTTGAAATCCAAAACTCGCCTGGAAATCATGAAACTTGGCATGGTGTCATGTCATGGCACTAACATGTTGTGGTAAAAAACTTGGCTGAATTGGAATAAGTTTTGGTATAAGCTTCTTGCAAACCGGAGCTTCTCTCAACAAGGCTCGTTGTTCTGAGAGGGAACGTGTCACCTTTGTTTACGAAGCGATATACGCTGCCCCCCTTTGATTTTCTTTACAGAGGCAACATAGAACTATATGAGTGTCGTGTTAAATTTTGGGATTAGTCCGGGTTCGTTTGGCCTTTTTATACATTAATAGAGTTTCTGGTCATTTAATGTGCATAATTCAATTTTGAACTACAAGCACATGCTCCAGTCCATCAATGTTGGTTGAAGAATAACATGTATGTCCTCGGGTGAATTTCTAGGTCTCATGCAAGAAATGAGAATGAAATTACAACATCTGGGCGTCGTGGCTCGGCCGAGAACATTGAGAAACTTGGTTTTAAAATTCTTGTAAATCCAAAACACGCTTGAAAATCATGAAACTTGGCATGGTGTCCTACCATGGTACTAACATGTTGTGGTAAAAAATTGGGTGGGTGGAACAAATTTTGGTATAAGCTTCTTGCACACCGCAACTTCTCTCAACAAGGCTCAAGGTTTTGAGAGGGAACGTGTCACCTCCGTGTGCGAAACGACATACACTGCCTTCTCCCGCCTTGATTTTTTTACACAGGCAGCTTAGAACTATATGAGTGTCATGATTTTGGAATTATTGCAGGTTCGTTTGTCCTTTTTTATACATTAATTGAGTTTCTGGTCATTTAATGTGCATAATTCAAATTTGAACTACAAGCACATGCTTAGGTGCACCAAAGTTGGTTGAAAAATTACATGTGTGTCCTCGGGTAAATTTCTAGGTCCCATGCAATAAAATGGAATGAAATTCAAACATCTGGGGCGTCGTGGCTCGGCCGGAAACATTGAGGAACTTGGTTTTATAATTCCTGTAAATCCAAAACACGCATGAAAATCATGAAACTTGGCTTGGTGTCATGACATGGCACCAACATGTTGAGGTAATTTTGCTGTTCGATTTGCTAAGACGCACACATTAACAATCAACAAAGTCATTTTGGAACAAGTGTTGTCACATTACAATCGGAAACACAAGTATTATTCAAACCATGGGCGTTCTACTTACCATTTACGTGTCGCCACGCGTCCCTTTTTTTATTAGCTAGGAGGTGTCGTGCCTGGTAGCTATTTGAGTACGGAAGGCGTGCGATCAGACCCCTGCACGTGCTTATCGGGAGGAGAGCCCTTTGACCTCCATCTGATGCCCACCTCTCTCCCAAGGTCTCCACTAATGATGCCTGAGCTCCTGTTTAATGGCATGGCTATGTCTCACTAGACTGAGATTTAAGAGAGAAAAAAAGAAAATTTTGCACGGATCTTGGTGTAAGATCCGACGGACCTATATAGCATCTACTGCGACTTATAGCAAAATTGATGAATATATAAGGACGACGACAGTGGATAATAACTGTCTTACATAATTAGGAAGATAATTAAAAATCCACATGCGGCTACACCCGAAATATACAAGGGCAAAAGAAGAAGGAAGATGCATAGAAGGGCCAAAATACATAGGTCGCGGAGACTAGTTCTCGCGGCGAGTGGCGATGATCTCTTTCATCAGTTTCATGTCCTTAATACGCTGCTTGGCAGCATCCACAGATTCCTTCACTAGTCTTTCATGCTCGATGCGGAGCATGGGATTCTTGTCCATAAGTTTCTTGACGTTGACGCCCGTCCTGTTCAACACGGGAGCAGTCTTCTCCGCCTAATTTGCCCTTTCGGCGATCTTCACCCTCAGCAGGTCGCGCTCGGCTCGGAGCTTCACATTGCCCTCCCATGGTTGTCGGATGATGCCGGTAGCTTGTTCAAATGAGTCTTTCATGTCATCCTGCAACCTCGCCCAACCGGAGATCTAATCCATCTGGCTATGGACGATCGCATGCATGCGCCTGTAAGAGTCGTCGCCTGCTCACAACACATTTTCCTAGGCCGCCGCGGCACGGGAGGACATGTTTGCCGCATTTGCGGCACGGCGGGACATCCTGCTGCTTCCGCGGCGCGGCCAGACCAGTCTGCTGCATTAACAGTGCGGCGGGACCTCCGTGCTGCTTCGGCGGCGCGGCGGGACCTCCGTGCTGCTTCTGCCGTGCGGCAGGACATGTCGGCTGGTTTCGCGGTGAGGCGGGACATCTCTCGTCCTTCTGCTTCAATGCTCGCCTCTCCCTGGTGGTAATCTCTCGACCCAAAACTCATGCTGGCCACGGCAGACACAAGGGAACGATGCTGAATGACTTGTTTGTTTTTGTGGATGAGGAGTTGAGGAGAATGTGCAATCATCTTGGCATGGTAGTATTTATAACCAAGTACTAATACGCTCCTAAGTGGGAAACCATTTAGGTTGTGATCGGTTTGAATAGGTTTGCATTTAAATATAGCGTGGTAGTAATTTGGAATGTGACGTGACGCAAGCTCAAAATTTATTGATGGTTCTAGTTTCAAAGTGCAGCATTATTCCCGGATGGCGTAACGTGGGCACATGTTCTCGGTCGTGGTGTAGCAGTTTTGCAATATTCCATGGTACTTATTTTTCTACTGCTATGTATGTGCAATAACTGGCACCATCAGATACATATCTTACGGTTATTGGGGCGTTCAATAGGAATAGCCTCGTGGTGAGCTATAGACTAGTCTTTTTTCACACGCATTACATCAAGACATATCATCTCTCTCCATCTTTCCCACGCACACACCTAGTCTCTCGGGACTTCTTGCATGAACCATCTATATCTCCCTAGGTCGATGCCACCCACATACACTTGTACTCTGAGTTTAGTACGTTATACACGAAGATAAGAGGTGCACACACGCACTCGTCCTCTCTCACACATGCATCTGTAGCTATGAATTGTCGTGTTCTCAACCATCCGATTGGCTCTATTAGGTTCCCATTGCTACTTGGCCTTGAGATTGAGAAGTTTAAAACGCGGAGGCTAAGCTGGAGGCACGAGGTTTTTGTTAATGTGCGGGCCGCACACAGCACCAACACGACATGAGCTTCGTCTGCCTGGTGCATAGTCGGGTGAGTTGTCGAAGTATAGACACAACAAGGCCCTCCTTGGTATATGTGCCTCGACTTATGCACAGAGAAATTAGGATCGGAGGGAGTAGTACTAGTAGTAGTACTACTTTGATGTGTCGCGTCAACTCACACAAGTATGCAACACTTCCTGAACGAACAACCATATAAGCTGCTTATACTTCTTACCTAAAGGATCTTTATATCTAACAGACACAAAATATCTGTTCGACCGTTGGAAATTACTTTAACTACTGATCTGATGTTGAAGTAATTGCTGCATCGCCACCAAAACCGACCATCTCTTAAGCTAAAGTAGACCAAGCTAACCGATATATTAGTATATTACTAAGATAAACAAAAGGCAATGTAAAATCATTTAGGAGGTGAGCTTGTCAATCTAAATGTGGAGGGACTGTCGGATTAAGGCCTCCGCAGACCCTAGAAAGGTTTGAACTTTGGGGCGCGTGCGAAGAACTCAATCTGCCCTGCCTACTGACTTGCCGCTCTCACAGCCTAGCTCAACAAACATGAAAGGAAATAGACACAACAGTTTACCCAGGTTCGGGCCACCTTGCGTTGTAAGACCCTATGTCAGGACCCCGATTCTAAGTCACACCGATCTAGCCTGTAACACCTCATATCACTTTGCAACCTCATGCACGGTATTCCCACGGGTGTCGCCTTACCATGGCTCGGGACCGTTTGCTCCTTTTGGGTCACGTATATGATAGTGTCGCTAGCATCCATATGACAGAGAACCCGGGCCGACATGACTAGTCGTGAACCCAAAGTGGCACTAACTTACGGGAACAGGCATACATGAATCAACATCGAGCATGTCGGTCAGCAGCGTGTGAATCCGGGCTGTAGCACTGGCTAACAGGACTCGGGGAACCCGGGCTGTAGCAGGCTAGGCAGGACTCCGGATGTCACCGCGTGACATTTCCCCGAAGGGACAGACACAGGAATGAAGTGAATCACATGTCGGCCAGTCTAGTGTTCCGGAGCAGTAGTGCTGGGCTAGCAGGACTCCGGTGAACCGGGCTGTAGCGGACTACTATGGCTCATGGAAGCACAACACTACATTTCCCCATAAGAGAGGCTACCAAGGATAAACAACTAGGTTGTCGGATCCCACACATACCAAGCATTTCAATCATACACACAATATGCTCAATATGTGTAATACAACATGGCATCACAACAAGACTCCACGACTCAGAGTATTTATTCATTAGGCTCCGAGGAGCGAGATATTACAAGCATCGGTCTCATGACACAACATACAGAGCATACAAGCAACAAGCACATGCGGAAGCTTAACATGTCTGAGTACAGACATCTACAAATGAAAAAGGTTGAGAATCCTGACTATCTACAAGACCCTCCCAAGGATACAAGATCGTAGCTGAGGTAACAAGCTAAACGTCGAAGTCCACGCGGAACTACTAGCGAGACTGAAGTCTCTCTACAAAACATAAATTAAGCAAACGTGAGTACAATTGTACCCAGCAAGACTTACATCAGAACTAACTACATATGCATCGGTATCAACAAAGAGGTGGTAGAGTTTGACTGCAGCAAGCCAGCTTTGACTCAGTGGCTAACCTGAACTACGACTGCAAGTAACTCTTTTGAGGTGGCGCACATGAGTCCACATATTCACCATATCAATACTCCATTATGGATCCGCTCCCGTCTCCCTACGAGAACGCCATCCATAGCACTCATGCTTATCTTGCGCATTTTAGAGTATCCACTTTCACTTATCTATGAACTATGCAAGCGGTCTAAGTTTCCATATCCAAGGAATCCGGCTATTCGAATAGAGAATGATAATCCTGCAGGGGTGTACTTCTTCACACACGCTCTCGCCACTTACCACCAAGTACACGCCGTGTATCTCGGCAACCTTCAAGCGGAAGCCTGGCGAGGGAGTCGGCCACGACCTGACTAACCAACAAGCCTCTAGTCCAGGTTTATCGCCTATTCGGGTTCCATCCGCAAGGAGATCCGGCCGAGGTGTCGCTCACGGCCCCAAACAATGTGTACAGGGTTCCCAAGCCCACCATCCGGGTGCCACTTGGTACACCGGGCCACAGTGCCTAGTCTATCCCAAGCCCACCTGTACCGGGTGCCACTTGGTAGACTACTAACACTACCTACAAACACCAAAAACTAGTTGCAACTCCTGGACAGAGATCAGGTTGATTAATAAGTCGAGAGGGGCACTTAAGCATTCCAATGTGTGGTAGTAGCTGTTCATGGATCACAAACACAGAGCTCAGTTTCTAATGACGACTGCAATGAGACAACCCACCATGTACTCCTACATGGCCTCTCACCGCTACCTTTACCAAATCGTGTTCACACACTTAGCTCTCAACTTTAGGACATGTTCACCACATTCCAATTCATCCCCGATGAATCAGACCTAACTCAACTCTAAACAGTAGCAGACATGACAAACAAACATGAATGAGGGCACATCAGGGCTCAAACAACTCCTACTCATGCTAGTGGGTTTCATCTATTTACTGTGGCAATGACAGGTCATGCAGGGGAAAGGGGTTCAGCTACCGCAGCATGTAACAGTTGAAACGTTGTTGTCCTAATGCAGTAAAAGAGAGCAGGAGCGAGAGAGTGGGATTGTATTGGAATGAACAAGGGGTTTTTGATTGCCTGGCACTTCTGAACATAATATAGTTCTTCATCGGTGTCATCGATCACATCGTCGGAACCACGTCTATCGGGGGGAAACAGTCACCGGCAACACAGAAAGAATATAATCAATGCAATGCACAATATGATGCATGATCATGACATGTCAATATGTTGTGATTTGAACTAATGCAACTAAAACCAGAAGGGTTTGAGCTAATTTGACCCAAGGGTTCAAATTCAAACTTAAGTTATGAATTTATAATGTGCCTTATCATGTTTTCATCTATACAGCAAGGTTAAGTTGCTTTGTCATGCATGAAGCCAACATAAATGGATGGATTGGATTTTTCTGATAATTTGTCATATATAAATTATTTGATTTGGAGTTACAGTTGAATTACTATGAATTTCTGAAGTTTTAGACATTTTCTGGAAGTTCCTAATTATTTAAAATCCAGAAAATGATTTACTGCGTCAGCATGACATAGCTGTGACGTCAGTAGGTCAACTGAGGTGTTCTGGGTCAAACCTGACCAGTGGGGCCCACTGGTCAGTGTAATAGTGCTGGCTTGGGTCACTAACAGGTGGGGCCGGTCAAGGTCCACGTCAGCTCGGTAAAAGCTCACGCATGGGTCCACTGGTTTTGCTAATTAGCCTAATTGTTTTGGTTAACCAGTAAACTAACAAACTGGGACCCACTGTCAGTGACTAGTGTTAACTAATACGGTTAATTAGTCCCTAATCTAATGACGACCACATCGGCAGCCGCCGGGGTTAGTCGTCGGCGACACACAGATGCGGCGCAGCTTTCCGAAGTGGCGCTAGAGGCTCCGGCTTGCCGTGCTGAGGGCACCAGGGGGGAGCCCTCGCTCGCCCCCATCCAGGGGTGCACGCAGCTGGGCGCAGGGAGGCCGGGGTCGACGGTGGCGACCACTTGGGCGGCGGCCGGAGCACGGGGTTGGCCTGGAGGGGCTGCAGTGCACGGTAGGAGGTGCTGGTGGTGGATTTGGCTTGCTGGGGAGCTTCTGAGAATGTTAAAGGGCTCGGACGCGGGTGACAGCAGTTGTGGTCGCGGTGGCGTCATGGCCGGCGGCGGCGAGCTCAGGAGCTGACGGGAGGGGTAGCTATGGCACGTATCCGACGAGAGAAACAGAGGGGGAAAGGTAGCACGGCTCATGGTGGTTCGATGGGGAGGCTCAGCGGGCTCGGGGAGGACCGGTAGGTGGCGAATCGTCGATGAAGTCCGGTGAGCAGATGCGGCGGTGACGAGCTCGAGGGCGACGTTTCGGGGCGCCCGCGGTCGCGTGCTTCAGCATAGAGCTCGAGGGAGACGCGGGGAACCTCCTAGACATGGTGGTTCAGCGAGGCGGTGGCGGTGGCTGCGAGAACTGCCGTGGCCTGCTCGTGGCGGCTTCGGCATCGGGGGGAAGAAGCAGTGGGACGAGGGGAAAGTGAGCAGAGAGGGATGGCTCGATGCAGACGGCAGCGGCGAAGTTGCCCGCGTCGTCGACGTGTCTCAGGAGGCAGCCATGCACCTGCTACATGGCGTGTGGTGAGCGCGCATGTGTCGAGCAGACGCGCCCTGTGTACTGGCGCGGTGGAGAAGATGATGGCAGGTGGGCTGCATAGTAGTGGGCCGGCTAAATGGGCTGCGGCAAGTTAGGTGGGTTTCTTTCCCTCTCCGCCTTTCTACTTTTGTTTCTGTTTTCTATTTATTTTGATTTGTTTTGAATTAGTAAAAATACTAACTCATTTTGTAAAATCCTGACAAAATTGTGGGCACTATTTGAATTATTTCCAACAGCCCCCAATTGTTTTCAAAAGTATTGAAGCATTTAAAATATTTATAGGCATTAAATGCTCCAATTGAAATACAATATAATTTAACTCAAAAATCCATAAATGTCCAAGAAATATGCTCATCATTTTTGGCAGAGGTTTTCACCTTTATCAAAAACCACGAACATTTTCAAAGGGCATTTTGGGTTTATTGAAAAATGATTTTATGTTGAACCTATTTGATTTGATCTGGTGCTAGGGTTTGAACAGTCCCCAATTCAAATTCATTGAAATTTAAACATGATGCTCACATGAAAGGCTAGCCTAGTGCATACCAGAACTAGGGATGTGACACCCTACTCCTGCTTTCATGTGGATTTGCCTCGCGAGGGGCTGAGGATGAACTAGTATAGAGGAAGAACAACCTCAGGAGGTCAGTTCTTCTGTTGCTATGAGCTAGTGAGGGTTCGGATTCTCTCTCCTCCTATGGTGGTGGCTACCCTATATTTATGGTGGCCTCAGTCCTCTTCCTCCAAAACAAAGGCGGGAAGGGATCCCACAATGACCAAATTTGAAGGGGGACAAGTAGTACATCTTATCCTGACGAAAGGTGGTCTTCACCTGCAAAGTTTCTGCTCATGACGCCACGGTGGGCTTGGTGATGACATCCGTCCTGCCGGCCTAGCGGTCTTGGTCTTGTAGCACGGGAATGGAAACCATTGGCTGATTCCTCGGGACTCCGTGCGTGGCTTGCCTCCTTAGCACCAAAGAGGAAACCTGCTGCTCTGCGTCCGCATGGCCTTAGTCGTCACGGCTTGCATCATCCAGGCGTCATGGGATGGGCGCTTGCATTGTAATCTCCACTCCTTAGGAGCCAGCCTGACAAGGCCACTCCCTCTAGAGGTCTTGGGGTCGTTCGGCTCGCGAGGGTCTTTTCTTGCTGATGCTGAAGATGGGTCGTACCAGGCCGTTGATGGAGCCACGCCGTGTGCCGCGGGCAGGCAAGTCTGGGTACCCTGGTTCCTAGAACGCCGACAGTAGCCCCCGGGCCCAAGGCATGCTCACACTTGGCTTCAAGGTGAATCCAAAGGGCAAGGGCGAAGCGCTAGGGGCCCCAATTGCCTGCGGACCGAGTCGACGTGTGGCGCTTGATGGGACATGGGCGCCCAAACTTCGCTACACTGCCTCGGCAACCGTCCCGGGGTGACAAAAAGACTGGCGCTTGCCACTGAGCCTTCATTTCCTTCTTTCATCTTGCTCCAGATCTCCTTTCCACTCCACCAAGAGCGCCTCTAGATCCGCCGAATCTTTTCCTCGAACTCTTCGGTGATGGTGACCAAGAAGGAGAAGCCCGCCACTCCGGCCATGCAATCTGCCTCCTCGCCCGTGCCGGCCCTCAGCATGTCCTCCATCACCGAGGCGGCGCACCTTGCCGACGTGCTCCCGCTGACGGTGAGCTGCCAGGACTCCGATTCCAAGTCACATCGATCTAGCCGGTAACACCTCATATCACTTTGCGGCCTCAAGCACGATATTCCCACGGGTGTCGCCTTACCATGGCCTGGGACCGTTTGCGCCTTTTGGCTCACGTATATGATAGTGTCGCTAGCATCCATATGACAAAGAACCCGGGCCGACATGGCTAGTCATGAACCCAAAGCGGCACCAACCTATGGGGACAGGCATACATGAAACACATCGAGCATGTTGGTCAGCAGCATGTGAATCCGGGCTGTAGCACTGGGCTAACAGGACTCCGGGAACCCGGGCTGTAGCAGGCTAGGCAGGACTCCGGATGTCACCGCGTGACATTTCCCCGAAGGGACAGGCACAAGAATGAAGTGAAACACATGCCGGCCAGTCAAGTGTCTTGAGCAGTAGTGCTGGGCTAGCAGGACTCCGGTGAACCGGACTGTAGCGGACTACTATGGCTCATGGAAGCACAAGACTACATTTCCCCATGAGAGAGGCTACCAAGGATAAACAACTAGGTTGTCGGATCCCACACATACCAAGCATTTCAATCATACACACAATATGCTCGACATGTGTAAATACAACATGGCATCACAACATAACTCTACCACTCAAGTAATTATTCATTAGGCTCCGAGGAGCGAGATATTACACACATGGGTCTCATGACCCAACATACAGAGCATACAAGCAACAAGCACATGCAGAAGCTTAACTTGTCTGAGTATAGACAACTACAAATGAAGAAGGCTGAGAAGCCTGACTATCTACCAGATCCTGCCGAGAGCACAAGATCGTAGCTAAGTTATCAAGCTAAACGTCGAAGTCCACACGGAACTACTAGCGACACTGAAGTCTCTCTGCAAAAACATAAATTAAGAAAATGTGAGTACAAATGTACCCAACAAGACTTACATCAGAACTAGCTACAAATGCATCAGTATCAAGAAAGGGGTGGTGGAGTTTAACTGCAGCAAGCCAGCTTTGACTCGGTGGCTATCCTGAACTACGACTGCAAATAACTCTTTGATGTGGCGCACACGAGTCCACATATTCACCATATCAATACACCACTATGGATCCGCTCCCGTCTCCCTATGAGAACGGCATCCATAGCACTCACGCTTATCTTGCGCATTTTAGAGTATCCACTTTCACTTGTCTATGAACTATGCAAGGGGTCCAAGTTTCCATATCCGAGGAATCCGGCTATTCGAATAGATAATGATAACCCTGCTGGGGTGTACTTCTTCACACATGCTCTCGCCACTTACCACCATGTACACATCGTGTATCTCGGCAACCTTCAAGCGGAAGCCTGGCGAGGGAGTCAGCCATGACCTGACTAACCAACAAATCTCTAGTCCATGTTTATCGCCTATTCGGGTTCCATCCGCAAGGAGATCCGGCCGGGGTGTCGCTCACGGCCCCAAACAATGTGAGCAGGGTTCCCAAGTCCACCATCCGGGTGCCACTTGGTACACCGTGCCACTATGCCTAGTCTGTCCCAAGCCCACCTGTACCGGGTGCCACTTGGTAGACTACTAACACAACCTACAAACACCAGAAACTAGTTGCAACTCCTGGACAGAGATCAGGTTGATTAATAAGTCGAGAGGGGCACTTAAGCATTCCAATGTGTGGTAGTAGCTGTTCATGGACCACAGACACAAAACTCAGATCCGAAGGACGGCTTCAATGAGACAACCCACCATGTACTCCTACAGGGCCTCTCACCGATACCTTTACCAAATCGTGTTCACACGCTTAGCTCACGACAGTAGGACATGTTCTCACACCTCTAATTCATCCCCGATGAATCAGACCTGACTCAACTCTAAGCAATAGCAGGCATGACAAACAAGCATGAACGAGTAGGCACATCACGGCTCAAGCAACTCCTACTCATGCTAGTGGGTTTCATCTATTTACTGTGGCAATGACATGTCATGCAGAGGAAAGGGGTTCAACTACCACAACATGTAACAGATGAAACGTTGTTGTCCTAATGCAGTAAAAGAGAGCAGGAGCGAGAGAGTGGGATTGTATCGGAATGAACAAGGGGTTTTGCTTGCCTGGCACTTCTGAAGATGTTAGCTCTTCATTGGTGTCATCGAACTCATCGTCGGAATATGCCTACCGAGAGGGGACAAGCACCGGCAATAGAGAAGAAAACAATTAATGCAAATGCGACTATATGATGCATGATCGTGGCATGTATATGTGATGTTGTTTGTGCTAATGCAAACAACAACAAGTTAATGGAGCTCATTTGAATCAAGGATTCAAATGTAACTCCAAACTTAAGCATTTTAAATGCCCTCTATGTGTTTTCATCTATACAGCAGGTTTAGGTTGGTTTTTCATGCAAAACTAGTACAGATGGATAGATTGAATTTTTCTGATAATTTTTCATATATAATTTGTTTGATTTGGAGTTACGGTTGAATTACTATGAATTTTGAAGTTTTGGATATTTTTTGCAATTTTCTGAATTATTTTAAATCCAGAAAATGTTAACTGCGTCAGCATTGCGTCACTGTGACGTCAGCTGGTCAACTGGACGCCTCCAGGTCAAACCTGACCAGTAGGGCCCACTAGTGAGTGACACATAGTCAGCTACAGAGGCTGACATGTGGGACCCGGTCAAAGCTGACGTGGCCAAGTCAAAGTTGACAAGTGGGGCCCAATGAAATTAGTGCTAATCTAACAGAGAGTTAAACTAATTAGTTTAGGCACTGGGCCCACATGTAAGTGGGTCAGGAGGTCAATTAGTGAGTGATTAGTGCTAACTAAGTGGCCACGTCGACAGTCGCCAGAGTCTTGCCTGCGGTGACCTCGAATCGCGGTGGAGTTTGCTCGGAACTGACCAGATGCGATGGATCGACGCGCCAGGGGCACCAGAGGATAGCCCGTGCTCGTGCGCATCTAGGGGGACCAACGGGAGGTGCGGGGGTGGCCGGAGTTCGCTGCAGTGGAACCCGCGGCGGCTGCCGGAGTTCGGGGTTGGTGTGGGTTAGCGCAGCGGTGTGCTAACGAGCGAGGCAAAGGTCTAGCAGGGCACTACTTGTTGCGGGGAGCAAGTAGGACTCGCCGGGGTGACCATTTGGTCACCGGAGCTGCGCCGACGACGAGCTCAAGCAGCGGCAGCTACGGTTGTCAAGGGGGCGATGTCTACGGCTCGAAATCAAAGGGGAGGAAGGTGGGCATCCACGCAGGAGCTCACAGCGGTTCGTTCGGTGGCCCCAGCGAGCTCGGGGAAGCACCGAAGCAGGCGCATGGTTGCCGGCGATCTCGGTGGCCCGAGGTTGAAGAAGACGCCGGTGAGGGCGTCCGGCGTCGCTTGGCTTGGCGAGGAGGTCAAGGACGAAGTAGCCGAGCTACTGGGCACGTCGAGGGGTCAAGGGGGAGGCTCTGGGTGCGGCAATGGTGAGCGGTGGCGACGAGCTCCGCTCGGTGGTGCTCGGGAGAGAGGGGCAGACGAGGGAGAGACACAGGAGAGAGGGGGGAAGTGACTAGGGGTTGCATGGCGTGTTCAGGGCGTCGAGGGAGTGAAGCAGGAAGGGTGGAGGTGGCCTAGGCGTGGCCAGGAGGCGGCAAGCACGCGCCCCTGTCCTTCTGTCCAAGGAGGAAGACGACAGGGGGCCGCGGTGGTGGGCTGGGCCGCCAGCTATAGTACTGGTGCCTCTTGGTGGGCGCCAGGTAAGCTTCTGCCAGGTAAGTCTTTCTCTCTCTTCCTATTTTTCTTTCTGTTTTCTATTTTTTTTGCTGTGTTTTGATTTAGTAATAAAACTAAACCATTTTCGTTGCTTCTGAAATTATTTGTGGATGCAATATGGACTAGCCCAAAGCCCCACAATATTTTTCAGAATGATTGGAGTTATAAAAGTATTTATAGGAATTTATAACCCCAAGTCAAATACAATATGAGTTAATTCAAAAATCCAAAAATGTCCTAGAAATATATTCATCATTTTTGGCAGAGGTTTCTACCTTAACGAAAAATCATGAACTTTTCTTGAGGCACTTTGGGTTCATTGAAGATGTTTTTAAGTTGAACCTAGTTGAGTTCTTTTGGTGCTAGGGATTGATCACCCCTATTTCAAATTTAGATAAAATTTAAACATGATGCAACACCAGATGCTAGCACTAGGCACCACCAGAACTAGGGTTGTGACAACTCACCCCCACTAAACAAGAATCTCGCCCCGAGATTCAAGACATGAGGTAAGGAGACAGAGGGAACACAAAGCTGATACAATCTTCATGACCCCTACTTCATATTGATCTTGACGTCTTCGC
The DNA here is from genome assembly GCF_002162155.2 of Triticum dicoccoides. NCBI lineage: Eukaryota > Viridiplantae > Streptophyta > Magnoliopsida > Poales > Poaceae > Triticum > Triticum dicoccoides. Next base: position 321,766,003 of record NC_041390.1, read on the forward strand.
TTTCGAGATCTTCATCCAGCACGATGATGACAGGAAGTGACTCTATAGGAATCGATCTTCTCGAAGATCGAACAACTGACGATCAACTAATGGAATGAGGCATAACAATATCTCTCGAGTTGAGACGCAAAACACCCATCATAAGCAATGGAAACAAACTGATGACAAGGGTTCAATTTGGTAGGCAACAATCCCACGCCCGGTCACGACGTAGCGGGGGGTTAGCTGCCATGCTTCCATTGCGGGGCACCTTAGGGAAGGTGACTCGTAGAGCTATTCCCTTAGGTGGCAAAAAGAATTACTTTTGATACAAAGATCATTGAAGCTCTTTATACCAGCCTAAGGCAATCACAATCGATCATTTGACGGAGTTCGGGAGAGCCACAAACTCGGGCTAGAATGGATGATGTGAACTACCTTGTTGAAGACAACGCAAGGGATGATTTTGCTTGTGCGTTCTCTCAAGAACTTGAGCATTTCCATATTCATCAAGGTTCTACCAACATCCGAGTCGAGGATCCTAGCAACACATCTTACTACCATGATGAATAGTGATGGACGATGCAAATGCAAAGGAAGACAACACCTTCTTAGATTTTACCTTAGCAATGCCAAGAAGACAAAACCTGGATGATCGACCGAGCATCTAGCACTCTACTTCTAATGTTTCCTTGATGTGCTAGCGTAATCCATTCATAGATATGGTTTGATATATAGAACATCAAGTAAAAGGTCGGACTTCCGGAACACAAAAATCCATGAGGAACAACTATTGGAATAAATTCTACGAGATCCTTATGGGAAGGTGGCCAACTTTCTCAATCAAGATACTACAACAACAAGTCTTCCAGTTGTGTGTGTTGGCCACAACATCCACTTTACCGGGTTACAGAGAGACCAATATTATAGTTCTTGAGAAACGTTCCAACCATCATATCTGCCGAGATTCAGATCTGGTTGGTGTCAGGATAATCCAGACTCATCTGGTCTGGAAATAAAAATGAAAGTTTGCAACACAAATTGACGAGATGACATTGCGAGACTCTTGGGGGAATGAACTATGGTAGTAAGCTCCAAAACATGAGCCGGTTCTGCTACAAGCATCTGAACACACTGTCCTAGACAAGCATGGTCACCTGGTAGTCTCACAATGAAACACTACCGAGTTCAGGGGGAACCATCAACGAGGATATCGAAGTCCTTGCATAAGTCTAGCTCTTAAGAAGAAACTTCGTGTCCTTGAACAAATCAATCAGTGGCTTGGTGTGCTAGGGACACATATGGGATGGAGGTAGCGAGCCTGTGAACCCATATCATACATCGCACATGCATGACTGACTTGGGATGGTACCAGAGGAAACAAAACCAATCTTTCTCGAACTCACGGCGGCAACTTGCACCAAATGCACGTGAACCAAAGAAAGTCATTTCTTTCATCCAACATATGCTTCATGAGCGGGACATCAAGATAATGCTCTTTAGAAGTTTCCAACACTAGCTGGATGTTCAACATGAATCATGGAGATGATGAAAATGTTGTCAATGGGCTCAACAACAATTTATCAAAATTTCCATATAGATGGAATCCCATAACTATGTGAACAAAGTAATAGCATTGGTCAGACCCAAAAGATATAATGGTGTATGCTAGACAACCGCGAGTAACACAACATGACGAACATCGTTGCTTCTGATTTGATTTGAGAATAACCCACACTCAAATCAAAGTTTGGACAAGACAATAGATCCAAAAACTTATCACGAGGACCAATTGATGAAGATACCGTCTTTCTTCAACTAACACACACAAACACAAGGATATCTCTTTGGAAACGAACTAAGTTAGGCAAGCTTTTATCTTCCAACTCTCCAAGTTGTTGTTTAGCTTAACCGACTAGCTCAGGGGTATCCAACACAGATCCTTGGAGAAGGAGTGGTTTACAAGAAACCAACTTGATCACGAACTCAACATAGCGGTCAGGTGACAACCTGGTAACACTTCCGAGAAGATATTCAGAAATTCACGAACCACCGATATGTTACTAAGATCGAGAGCAATCTTGCTTTGCGAGGCAAGACGATGTGATCAATAGAGCAAGGGTTTGACACAATCCTAACTCATTGATCGAATAGTGCTCCGTAAATAAGGACTAGGTAGCACGATCAATCCTAGAATGATAATTCAATAACCAACACGCTAAGAATGAGTTTATTGTCGATTAACTACCAAGCAATGGGGTTGCTAGGAGTATTGATTTCACACATCACGATTCACTTGTCGGTGTTCCGGTTACAATAACATGGGGACCAAGGAATGAATAATGATGGCAAGAAGTATCACTTTATCAAGAGTTCATAGGATGGTGGGCAATTTCTGTGACATTCTTGATATAAAGATGGTAATACTCCAAGGTAGAACAGAACCAAAAGCTAGATTGGCATTTGATTTGCGGATTACAACTGCTTTGACCCAATCCTGGATATGGATGAGGTACTGGAGTTTGTTTCTCCTAGTCATTCTAGAATAGAATGGCTTGACGAACCACAAGAGTAATAGGCATCGATAACACGAGTGCACGACTACTCCTGACTATCAATTGATAGATGAAGGTCGGAATATAACTGAAGGGGGACAACTCAAAGGAACATATAACTTTCTGAGTTGTGGATGCATAGATTAGTATGTCGAACGAGTTCAACATATTTCTTTCGGATAACCCATGCAGAAAGGTAGAACTGGCAGAATCACAATTATTGATGGAGAACTCCTCAGGAGTACTCTAATGTTGATCTTTTGGTTCAAAGAACTTCTGCCTTAATGGTTCATGGTATTTGGAAGAAGGAAATACCACAGACCTCGAGGACTATCGCAAAGGTTACTAATATCCTAAAGGAACTAGCAACAATATCAACAGGAAGTGAATAGAGTGATTCTTGGGTCAAGAACACAGGAGTAGAACACCTACTACTAAATGGCATCATAGGATGCTTTCAAGAATGATGGCCAGAATCATCACACTTGGGATACGGAAGCATTGCTAAATTCTCGAGGACACCTAGGGTCATAGTACCAACTCCAACATACACATCAAGGCAACAAAGTACCTCAACACACCGATTAGTGTGCTTAATCTGGCCCAAAAATACAACGGAAACATGGAGGAAAGATTTGCAAGTGCATCAGACTATTTAGAAACCTGGGATGACTCGAACAGCATAACGGCTGTAAATGCTCAAAATGATTTGAGACATCCTGCAAAATGGTGGCATAACCACTCAACATCACAATATCAAGGTTCTGAGGCCAGCTATGAACATATGGAAGTAGTAGGAACTAATCTGAGGCTTGAACTCAACAATCCTAGGCAACTACGGTTTAGTAACACGTCATCCTGAGAGATAGAAGAGAAGCCTAGTTCTTAACCCCATAGAAAAGATAAGACGACTCAGATCAGAAGGTCGTGAGGACAAGGAGTAAAAAGAGCCTTACGTTCCCATCCACAATCAATTCCCTTATATAGCTAAAGCATTTCTAGACACGACTTCGACCATCTTGGCATGGTAATCCTACAGGCAGTCAGGCTCTGATACCAAACCTGTCAGGATCCCGATTCCAAGTCACATCGATCTAGCAGGTAACACCTCATTTCACTTTGCGGCCTCACGCACGGTATTCCCACGTGTGTCGCCTTACCATGGCTCGGGACCGTTTGCGCCTTTTGGCTCACGTATATGATAGTGTCGCTAGCATCCATATGACAGAGAACCCGGGCCGAGATGGCTAGTCGTGAACCCAAAGCAACACCAACCTATGGGGACAGCCATACATGAATCACATCGAGCATGTCGGTCAACAGCGTGTGAATCCAGGCTGTAGCACTGGGCTAACAGGACTCCGGGAACCTGGGCTATAGCAGGCTAGGCAGGACTCCGGATGTCACCGCGTGACATTTCCCCGAAGGGACAGACACAGGAACGAAGTGAAACACATGCCGGCCAGTCAAGTGTCCTGAGCAGTAGTGCTGGGCTAGCAGGACTCCGGTGAACCGGGCTGTAGCGGACTACTATGGCTCATGGAAGCACAAGACTACATTTCCCCATAAGAGAGGCTACCAAGGATAAACAACTAGGTTGTCGGATCCCACACATACCAAGCATTTCAATCATACACACAATATGCTCGTCATGTGTAAATACAACATGGCATCACAACATAGCTCTACGACTCAAGTAATTATTCATTAGGCTCCGAGGAGCGAGATATTACAAACATGGGTCTCATGACCCAACATGCAGAGCATACAAGCAACAAGCACATGTGGAAGCTTAACTTGTCTAAGTACAGACAACTACAAATGAAGAAGGCTGAGAACCTGACTATCTACCAGATCCTGCCAAGGGCACAAGATCGTAGCTGAGGTATCAAGCTAAACATCAAAGTCCACATGGAACTACTAGCGAGACTGAAGTCTCTCTGCAAAAACATAAATTAAGCAAACGTGAGTACAAATGTACCCAACAAGACTTTCATCAGAACTAGCTACAAATGCATCAGTATCAAGAAAGGGGTGGTGGAGTTTAACTGCAGCAAGCCAGCTTTGATTCGGTGGCTATCCTGAACTACGACTGCAAATAACTCTTTGAGGTGGCGCACACGAGTCCACATATTCACCATATCAATACACCACTATGGATCCGCTCCCGTCTCCCTACGAGAATGCCATCCATAGCACTCCCGCTTATCTTGCGCATTTTAGAGTATCCACTTTCACTTGTCTATGAACTATGCAAGGGGTCCAAGTTTCCATATCCGAGGAATCCGGCTATTCGAATAGATAATGATAACCCTACAGGGGTGTACTTCTTCACACACGCTCTCGCCACTTACCACCATGTACACATCGTGTATCTCGGCAACCTTCAAGCGGAAGCCTGGCGATGGAGTCGGCCACGACCTGACTAACCAACAAGTCTCTAGTCCTGGTTTATCGCCTATTTGGGTTCCATCCGCAAGGAGATCTGGCTGGGGTGTCGCTCACGGCCCCAAACGATGTGAGCAGGGTTCCCAAGCCCACCATCCGGGTGCCACTTGCTACACCGTGCCACTATGCCTAGTCTGTCCCAAGCCCACCTGTACCGGGTGCCACTTGGTAGACTACTAACACAACCTACAAACACCAGAAACTAGTTGCAACTCCTGGACAGAGATAAAGTTGATTAATAAGTCGAGAGGGGCACTTAAGCATTCCAATGTGTGGTAGTAGCTGTTCATGGACCACAGACACAAAACTCAGATCCGAAGGACGGCTTCAATGAGACAACCCACCATGTACTCCTACAGGGCCTCTCACCGATACCTTTACCAAATCGTGTTCACACGCTTAGCTCACGACAGTAGGACATGTTCTCACACCTCTAATTCATCCCCGATGAATCAGACCTGACTCAACTCTAAGCAATAGCAGGCATGACAAACAAGCATGAATGAGTAGGCACATCACGGCTCAAGCAACTCCTACTCATGCTAGTGGGTTTCCTCTATTTACTGTGGCAATGACAGGTCATGCAGAGGAAAGGGGTTCAACTACCGCAACATGTAACAGATGAAACGTTGTTGTCCTAATGCAGTAAAAGAGAGCAGGAGCGAGAGAGTGGGATTGTATCAGAATGAACAAGGGGTTTTGCTTGCCTGGCACTTCTGAAGATGTTAGCTCTTCATTGGTGTCATCGAACTCATCGTCGAAATATGCCTACCGAGAGGGGACAAGCACCGGCAATAGAGAAGAAAACAATTAATGCAAATGCGACAATATGATGCATGATCGTGGCATGTATATGTGATGTTGTTTGTGCTAATGCAAACAACAACAAGTTAATGGAGCTCATTTGAATCAAGGATTCAAATGTAACTCCAAACTTAAGCATTTTAAATGCCCTCTATGTGTTTTCATCTATACAGCAGGTTTAGGTTGGTTTTTCATGCATGAAACTAGTACAGATGGATAGATTGAATTTTTCTGATAATTTTTCATATATAATTTGTTTGATTTGGAGTTACGGTTGAATTACTATGAATTTTGAAGTTTTGGATATTTTTTGCAATTTTCTGAATTATTTTAAATCCAGAAAATGTTAACTGCGTCAGCATTGCATCACTGTGACGTCAGCTGGTCAACTGGACGCCTCCAGGTCAAACCTGACCAGTAGGGCCCACTAGTGAGTGACACATAGTCAGCTACAGAGGCTGACATGTGGGACCCGGTCAAAGCTGACGTGGCCAAGTCAAAGTTGACAAGTGGGGCCCAATGAAATTAGTGCTAATCTAACAGAGAGTTAAACTAATTAGTTTAGGCACTGGGCCCACATGTAAGTGGGTCAGGAGGTAAATTAGTGAGTGATTAGTGCTAACTAAGTGGCCACGTCGACAGTCGCCAGAGTCTTGCCTGCGGTGACCTCGAATCGCGGTGGAGTTTGCTCGGAACTGACTAGATGCGATGGATCGACGCGCCAGGGGCACCAGAGGATAGCTCGTGCTCGTGCGCATCTAGGGGGACCAACGGGAGGTGCGGGGGTGGCCGGAGTTCGCTGCAGTGGAACCCGCGGCGGCTGCCGGAGTTCGGGGTTGGTGTGGGTTAGCGCAGCGGTGTGCTAACGAGCGAGGCAAAGGTCTAGCAGGGCACTACGTGTTGCGGGGAGCAAGTAGGACTCACCGGGGTGACCATTTGGTCACCGGAGCTGCGCCGACGACGAGCTCAAGCAGCGGCAGCTACGGTCGTCAAGGGGGCGATGTCTACGGCTCGAAATCAAAGGGGAGGAAGGTGGGCATCCACGCAGGAGCTCACAGCGGTTCGTTCGGTGGCCCCAGCGAGCTCGGGGAAGCACCGAAGCAGGCGCATGGTTGCCGGCGATCTCGGTGGCCCGAGGTTGAAGAAGACGCCGGTGAGGGCGTCCGGCGTCGCTTGGCTTGGCGAGGAGGTCAAGGACGAAGTAGCCGAGCTACTGGGCACGTTGAGGGGTCAAGGGGGAGGCTCTGGGTGCGGCAATGGTGAACGGTGGCGACGAGCTCCGCTCGGTGGTGCTCGGGAGAGAGGGGCAGACGAGGGAGAGACACAGGAGAGAGGGGGGAAGTGACCAGGGGTTGCATGGCGTGTTCAGGGCGTCGAGGGAGTGAAGCAGGAAGGGTGGAGGTGGCCTAGGCGTGGCCAGGAGGCGGCAAGCACGCGCCCCTGTCCTTCTGTCCAAGGAGGAAGACGACAGGGGGCCGCGGTGGTGGGCTGGGCCGCCAGCTATAGTACTGGTGCCTGTTGGTGGGCGCCAGGTAAGCTTCTGCCAGGTAAGTCTTTCTCTCTCTTCCTATTTTTCTTTCTGTTTTCTATTTATTTTGCTGTGTTTTGATTTAGTAATAAAACTAAACCATTCTCGTTGCTTCTGAAATTATTTGTGGATGCAATATGGACTAGCCCAAAGCCCCACAATATTTTTCAGAATGATTGGAGTTATAAAAGTATTTATAGGAATTTATAACCCCAAGTCAAATACAATATGAGTTAATTCAAAAATCCAAAAATGTCCTAGAAATATATTCATCATTTTTGGCAGAGGTTTCTACCTTAACCAAAAATCATGAACTTTTCTTGAGGCACTTTGGGTTCATTGAAAATGTTTTTAAGTTGAACCTAGCGAGACTGAAGTCTCTCTACAAAACATAAATTAAGCAAACGTGAGTACAATTGTACCCAGCAAGACTTACATCAGAACTAACTACATATGCATCGGTATCAACAAAGAGGTGGTAGAGTTTGACTGCAGCAAGCCAGCTTTGACTCAGTGGCTAACCTGAACTACGACTGCAAGTAACTCTTTTGAGGTGGCGCACATGAGTCCACATATTCACCATATCAATACTCCATTATGGATCCGCTCCCGTCTCCCTACGAGAACGCCATCCATAGCACTCATGCTTATCTTGCGCATTTTAGAGTATCCACTTTCACTTATCTATGAACTATGCAAGGGGTCTAAGTTTCCATATCCAAGGAATCCGGCTATTCGAATAGAGAATGATAATCCTGCAGGGGTGTACTTCTTCACACACGCTCTCGCCACTTACCACCAAGTACACGCCGTGTATCTCGGCAACCTTCAAGCGGAAGCCTGGCGAGGGAGTCGGCCACGACCTGACTAACCAACAAGCCTCTAGTCCAGGTTTATCGCCTATTCGGGTTCCATCCGCAAGGAGATCCGGCCGAGGTGTCGCTCACGGCCCCAAACAATGTGTACAGGGTTCCCAAGCCCACCATCCGGGTGCCACTTGGTACACCGGGCCACAGTGCCTAGTCTATCCCAAGCCCACCTGTACCGGGTGCCACTTGGTAGACTACTAACACTACCTACAAACACCAGAAACTAGTTGCAACTCCTGGACAGAGATCATGTTGATTAATAAGTCGAGAGGGGCACTTAAGCATTCCAATGCGTGGTTGTATCTTTTCATGGATCACAAACACAGAACTCAGATCCTAAGGACGGCTTCAATGAGACAACCCACCATGTACTCCTACATGGCTCTCACCGATACCTTTACCAAATCGGGCTCACAAGCTTAGCTCACAACAGTAGGACATGTTCTCACACCTCTAATTCATCCCCGATGAATAAGCCCTGACTCAACTCTAAGCAATAGCAGGCATGACAAACAAGCATGAATGAGTAGGCGCATCAGGGCTCAAACAAGTCCTACTCATGCTAGTGGGTTTCATCTATTTACTGTGGCAATGACAGGTCATGCAGAGGAAAGGGGTTCAACTACCGCAACATGTAACAGATGAAACGTTGTTGTCCTAATGTAGTAAAAGAGAGCAGGAGTGAGATAGTGGGATTGTATCGGAATGAACAAGGGGTTTTGCTTGCCTGGCACTTCTGAAGAAGTTAGCTCTTCATCGGTGTCATCAAACTCATCGTCGGAATACGCCTACCGAGAGGGGACAAGCACCGGCAATAGAGAAGAACACAATCAATGCAAATGCGACAATATGATGCATGATCATGGCATGTATATGTGATGTTGTTTGTGCCAATGCAAACAACAAGAAGTTCAATGGAGCTCATTTGAATCAAGGATTCAAATGTAACTCCAAACTTACGCATTTTAAATGCCCTCTATGTGTTTTCATCTATACATCAGGTTTAGGTTGGTTTTTCATGCATGAAACTAGTACAGATGGATAGATTGAATTTTTCTGATAATTTTTCATATATAATTTGTTTGATTTGGAGTTACGGTTGAATTATTATGAATTTTTGAAGTTTTGGATATTTTCTGCAATTTTCTGAATTATTTTAAATCCAGAAAATGTTAACTGCGTCAGCATTGCATCACTGTGACATCAGGTGGTCAACTGGGCGCCTCCAGGTCAAACCTGACCGGTAGGGCCCACTAGTTAGTGACACATAGTTAGCTACAGAGGCTGACATGTGGGACCCGGTCAAAGCTGACGTGGCCAAGTCAAATTTGACAAGAGGGGCCCACTGAAATTAGTGCTAATCTAGCAGAGAGTTAAACTAATTAGTTTAGGCACTGGGCCCACATGTAAGTGGGTCAGGAGCTCAATTAGTGAGTGATTAGTGCTTACTAAGTGGCCACGTCGACAGTCGCCAGAGTCTCGCCGATGGTGACCTCGAATCGCGGCGGAGTTTGCTCGGAACTCACCAGAGGCGATGGATCGACGCGCCAGGGGCACCAGAGGATAGCCCGTGCCCGTGCGCATCTAGGGAGACCAACGGGAGGTGTGGGGGTGGCCGGAGTTCGCCGGAGTGGAACCCGCGGCGGCTGCCGGAGTTCGGGGCTGGTGCGGGTTAGCACTGCGGTGTGCTAACGAGCGAGGCGAAGGTCTAGCGGGGCACTACGCGTTGCGGGGAGCAAGTTGGACTCGCCGAGGTGACCATTTGGTCACCGGAGCTGCGCCGACGACGAGCTCAAGCGGCGGCGGCTACGATCGTTAAGGGGGAGACATCTACGGCTCGAAATCGAAGGGGAGGAAGGAGGGGATCCACGCAGGAGCTCACATCGGTTCGTTCGGTGGCCTCAGCAAGCTCGGGGAAGCGCCGAAGCGGGCGCACGGTCGCCGGCGATCTCGGTGGCCCGAGGTTGAAGAAGACGCCGGTGAGGGCGTCCGGCGGCGTCCGGCGTCGCTTGCCTTGGCGAGGAGGTCGAGGACTAGGTAGGCGAGCTATTGGGCATGTCGAGGGGTCGAGGGGGAGGCTCTGGGTGCGGCGACGGTGAGCGGTGGCGACGAGCTTCGCTCGGTGGTGCTCGGGAGAGAGGGGAAGACGAGGGAGAGACACGGGAGAGAGAGGGGGGAAGTGACCAGGGGTTGCGTGGCGTGTTCAAGGCGTCGGGGGAGTGAAGCAGGCAGGATGGAGGTGGCCTACGCGTGGCCAGGAGGCGGCAAGCACGCGCCCCTGTCCTTCTGTCCAAGGAGGAAGACGACAGGGGGCAGCGGTGGTGGGCTGGGCCGCCAGCTATAGTACTGGTGCCTGTTGGTGGGCGCCAGGTAAGCTTCTGCCAGGTAAGTCCTTCTCTCTCTTCCTATTTTTCTTTCTGTTTTCTATTTATTTTGCTCTGTTTTGATTTAGTAATAAAACTAAAACATTTTTGTTGCTTCTGAAATTATTTGTGGATGCAGTATGGACTAGCCCAAAGCCCCACAACATTTTTCAGAATGATAGGAGTTATAAAAGTATTTATAGGAATTTATAACCCCAAGTCAAATACAATATGAGTTAATTCAAAAATCCAAAAATTTCCTAGAAATATATTCATCATTTTTGGCAGAGGTTTCTACCTTAACCAAAAATCATGAACTTTTCTTGAGGCACTTTGGGTTCATTGAAAATGTTTTTAAGTTGAACCTAGTGGAGTTCTTTTGGTGCTAGGGATTGATCACCCCTATTTCAAATTTAGATAAAATTTAAGCATGATGCAACACCAGATGCTAGCACTAGGCACCACCAGAACTAGGGTTGTGACATGAGCGGTGACAACAAGGGGAGGGAGGCAGAGCTTCGGGATGGTTCCACCAATTGGGAGACCTTGGCGGGGACATTCTATCCCTTCTTCATCCACAACGTCTTCGCGGGGCTCGTCCCACCCTTCTCAAGGTTCTTCCTCGCTGTCCTCGACCATTATCAGATCCATGCTCTACAGCTCCAGCCCAACTCCATCCTCCTTCTATCAATCTTCGCCTTCTACTACGAGGCGTTCGTGGGCATGACGCCCTCCGTTGTGCTGCTCCTCCACTTTTTCTCCCTTTGGATACATGACTTGACCTAGCGCTCCCGATGCGTCTCCTTCGTCGCGCCCCGCGGCGGCAACGCACTCATGAGGGCCGGGAAGAAGGTGGAGGAATTCCGGCGCAAATGGAATTACATCAATGCCAGGGGCCTCCACGCTCGGCTGGAGCTACCGACCAGGATGCCGGAGAAGCTGGACCAGTGGGCCCATGAGGAGCTCAGTGACCCTCGGGCAGCGCCCGTCCTGAGGCTGTTGCAGGCGAACATGGACTCTAGGGTGCTGACGGGGGCCATGATTGCCAGGGAGTTCCTGACGCTGTGCCTGGCCCCGCTCCAAGCACATCCGCGCCCCATGTGGGACCTCAAGGGCGCAGAGGACAACCTCTGGCTACAATGGGGGGGGGGCTGACGAGCGAGGAACTGGGTAAGGCCATGCGTACCTTGCTTGAAAAGGATCCAGGCGGTCTCCGGGCAGCCTACCTTTCATTGTACCGCCACGGCGACAGGGTAGAGGTGGCCGCCGCCATGCATGTCTTCAACGAGTTGGGGCTTGTGCCGCCCAAGCTCCCCAACTCCTCGGTGCCTGTGTCCTCCAGCGAGGTCTACAAGGAGAAGGGCGAGGAGGACTCAGAGGCGACCATGGAAGAGGTTGGGGAGACTTCTCCTGTCAGGACTGGGTTTTCGGGATATTAATTTCCTAGAAAATGGCCCTTGTGATCACCAGCCCCAGGATTACGGTTAGCTGATGAGACACCAACTTGATACAGAAATTCCAAGCAAAATACAAAATGTGTAGTACAAGACCATTCTGGCATGTGAGTATAACAAATGGTTTCTAGTAGTTGATGGCGGAAGCGGTTTGTGGTTCATCAGCGTCTATGGGACTCCATTTCCCACAGGAACAGCTGACCTGGATAACTCCTATCTTCGCGAGGCTGCTATCACTATTGCGTAGGTTCCGGGGCTGTCATCGCATCGCTCCTCTACATGCAAGAAATCTGGCCAAGACAATAGCCAGGGACAAGCCAGTGAGTACTTTGAATGTACTCGCAAACATTATGAACACATGTATAATATAACAAATGTTAATCATGCTCTGAAATATTTTATGATCACAATGTCAGTCCCAAAATGAAAATCCATGATGCAAGCAGGTTATTCATATACAACTTAATATGCAATAAGGGAGTAGAAATAGAATGCACCGATCGGGTGTCTCAAGCGACGCCTCGAAAGGATAATAATATAAAGCATGCCTTAGTCAGGCGTCTGAGCGACACCACATAAAGGGCTTATAAAGGAAATAAGCAGCAAACATGCCATAGTCGGGCGTCTGTGCGACACCACATAAAGGGCTTATAGAGTAAGAAAATAACAGGCATGCCACAGTCGGGCATCTCAGCGACACCACACAAAGGGCTTATATGAGAGTAGTCACTGTGAATATCCAGGAGGTAGGACCGTCCCAGGGATACTCAATAATTCAAATATTGTAAATGGTTAGTCCATAATAATAGTAATCATAATCATCATAAGTCACAAGTCATGATCCATGCTCTGATTTAGCAGTTTTTCCTCCGAAGACCGACACTAAGACCGACACTTGACCCATCCCAGACCGTAGTCCTTAACCATGGACACGGCTATTCGAATAGATATAATCTCTGCAGAGGGTGTACTCTTTACCCACGAGTAACGGATTCCTTTAGTCCATCGGGACTAATTCCGTCTACGGTCTTTTACTTGAAAACACACCTGACCGCGCACACACCAGCCTAACTTACCGCTGTCTGGAATCACCCACGACACCCGTTAAGCGAAACTATAAGTGGGGAGGCTACAACCTCGACTAGCATGGGATCACAAAATTTATAACGCGTGCAAACTAGGGGAGCTACCCCCTCGGCACCAACCGGAAACACCCATGCCCCCGGACCAGGTGGCATGCCTACCGGATGCAGCCGGTATCTTCCACCATGGCCTCTCTATACGGTGTGTGCTAGGAAGGGGTTGACAACTTACTGAACCATACCCTACCTAGGGCAGGGACAAGTGGTAGTATGAAACAAGTATGGGGGTTACTGGAACAAGACTCGATCTATGGTCGACTCAGGAGGTTAAAGCATTTCCTGCATGATAAGCATAAGAAATATATCTCACACCAATCAGACAGAATCACTACTCATCATACCTTACCATGCCTTACCAGACATAATCGTCTCGACGAAGAACTAGAGACAAGCTCGTGTCTACCCAAGACAGAGACTTTCCCGGATTCCTTCCAGTAGGCATGAAAGGCATACGAGGGTGATTACTATCACAAGCATATTAAATTCCAACAGCACGGAATCATCAATATGCACTCATGAGTATGATCATATCAACACACAAAATAACGAATACTCCGAGTCAAGGTGGTGTTGTAACCGTATCAAACAACACACAGCAATATTATGCTAGGGTTCAAAATGATTGCCTTCAAGAGTATGCAAGTGGGGTGCATTTTTTGGAAGTTGCCTCCCTCTCCAAAATCCTATTTAAGAAAAATTCAAATTAACACATAGTTTCAAAACAGTACAAAAAAGTTGTTTGAATTTTTTTCAAATAAATATGAAAATAAACATGTAGCGACCAGACCTCAAACAGTCTGATCTCTGTGCTCCGGTGTCATCCCTGGATTAGTAATGCTGACACCACACATTACTCGGAGGATTTATAGCAGAGTAGCAATCACACACTTATTACATCGAGTGTCTCAAAAGATATCTTATTACAATAAATATGGCTTAAGGCCATCTAATAACGATAACAACGGATGGCTTGGAAGATAAGTGAGTCCATCAACTCCAACGGCATCACTGAGTATAGAACCACGACCTAAAAACTCCTTAATCGTTGTCTGAAAAGTCTGCAACATTAACGTTGCAGCCCGAAAACGGGTCAGCACATGGAATATGCTGGCAATGTAACACATAGAGAGTAATGGAATGAAACAGCTATACTATATGCATATTTGGCTGGTGGAAAGCTCTATGGTTACAGTTTTGCGTAAATCCAATTTTTCCCTACTTCAAAGGAATAGATTTAATTACTATCATGGTGGTTGTCAAACATTGAGAATGGTTGACAGCATCCTCAATCCAAAAATTAAGCATCATCATTAAACATAACCCAACAAAATTAATTTAGAGTAACATGTTGAGATTCACATGAAAATCCAAGTACTAGATACTCCAGATGTCCATAACTGGGGACACGGCTAACCATGATTAGTTTATTACACTCAGTAGAGGTTTGCACACTTTTCCCCACAAGACTCGATCACCTCCGTTTGGTTTCTCGCACTACATGGTTTTTGAGAAGACGGATGACCGAGACATAGTCTTTCAGAAGCGCTAGCACCTTACGATCGGGTAGACTGTACCACCTACATGCCCTACATCTGCTAGTCTACCACTGTAAGAGTTTGCACAACTTAGTCAACTATGCTAGAGCCCATAATAGCTTGTGGCTGCACACGGAAGTTTCTAGTATGAATAGTCTCATGATCCCTCTGAGCCTGGGTGGCGGTCCAAAAGAAAACAGGCAAGTCATGGAATACCCAGGTGCCTCAATCCACCCAGATGTGTGTTTAAGTTGCCACCTTAGATAAACCATTAATTTAACAATCTCACATCTGTCATGGATATCACTCACACAATCCACGTCTACTAGCATAGCATGGCATAATAAGCAAACGTAGAAGTAACTCCCAAAGGTTTGATAATAAACAGGTAATAGGTACTACCTCATCTACTTCCCATCTCACAATTTAATTAGATCCTAATCATGCAATGTGTGAGGATTGATCTAATGCAATAAAACTGGGTAGTAGAAAAGGTATGATCAAAGTGTTACTTGCCTTGCTGATGATCCGCGAAACCTAACGATTCGAAGTAACAAGCGACGCACTCCGGGTATTCTATCACAGACAAACAAACAAGCATACAATAAGTACTCATCTAATGCACAGGTAAAACTCAAATAAGAGATCTAACCAGAAGGTTCAACTTAAGAACTCCGGTTGGCAAAAAGAATCAAATCGAACGAAGCAACGGAAATCAAACGGCGAAACAAAACAACTTCGTTCTAGTAATCTGGATCTAGGGCAAATTTTACAGTAGCAAAAACTTGTTTAAGTTGGTTAAACAAATAGAGGGTTTTGAGTCGAATCCCTAGGCGCTTGAATCGCATGATTCCGATAAACGAGCGAAAAGTTAAACTAAAACGAAAATCAGATTAGGAATCGCGATCAGAAAAAACGCGGATTTAATCCGAGAAAAAGAAAAACGACGAATGCCGACCTTTTTTTTCTTTTTTTTCTTTTTTTTCGGCACGGAAAACGAGGCGCGACGAACCTCGGCGGCGAGATCCGGCGGCGGCGGACGTCGGCGGCGGCGGCGGCTTCTTAGGGCGGCGGCGGCTTAGGGCGCTTTAGGGTTTCCCCCGGGGCCGGGCCTCGGCTTATAAAGGCCTCCCGGTCGGTGTCCAGGTCGGACACGGACCGTTAAGTCGGTTCGTTTTTTTTAATTATTTCGATCAGAAGAAAAATAAAAAGAAATACTAAACGGATTCCTTCCAGTAGGCATGAAAGGCATACGAGGGTGATTACTATCACAAGCATATTAAATTCCAACAGCACGGAATCATCAATATGCACTCATGAGTATGATCATATCAACACACAAAATAACGAATACTCCGAGTCAAGGTGGTGTTGTAACCGTATCAAACAACACACAACAATATTATGCTAGGGTTCAAAATGATTGCCTTCAAGAGTATGCAAGTGGGGTGCATTTTTTGAAAGTTGCCTCCCTCTCCAAAATCCTATTTAAGAAAAATTCAAATTAACACATAGTTTCAAAACAGTACAAAAAAGTTGTTTGAATTTTTTTCAAATAAATATGAAAATAAACTTGTAACGACCAGACCTCAAACAGTCTGATCTCTGTGCTCCGGTGTCATCCCTGGATTAGTAATGCTGACACCACACATTACTCGGAGGATTTATAGCAGAGTAGCAATCACACACTTATTACATCGAGTGTCTCAAAAGATATCTTATTACAATAAATATGGTTTAAGGCCATCTAATAACGATAACAACGGATGGCTTGGAAGATAAGTGAGTCCATCAACTCCAACGGCATCACTTAGTATAGAACCACGACCTAAAAACTCCTTAATCGTTGTCTGAAAAGTCTGCAACATTAACGTTGCAGCCCGAAAATGGGTCAGCACATGGAATATGCTGGCAATGTAACACATAGAGAGTAATGGAATGAAACAGCTATACTATATGCATATTTGGCTGGTGGAAAGCTCTATGGTTACAGTTTTGCGTAAATCCAATTTTTCCCTACTTCAAAGGAATAGATTTAATTACTATCATGGTGGTTGTCAAACATTGAGAATGGTTGACAGCATCCTCAATCCAAAAATTAAGCATCATCATTAAACATAACCCAACAAAATTAATTTAGAGTAACATGTTGAGATTCACATGAAAATCCAAGTACTAGATACTCAAGATGTCCATAACCGGGGACACGGCTAACCATGATTAGTTTATTACACTCTGCAGAGGTTTGCACACTTTTCCCCACCAGACTCGATCACCTCCGTTTGGTTTCTCGCACTACATGGTGTTTGAGAAGACGGATGACCGAGACATAGTCTTTCAGAAGCGCTAGCACCTTACGATCGGGTAGACTGTACCACCTACATCCCCTACATCTACTAGTCTACCACTGTAAGAGTTTGCACATCTTAGTCAACTATGCTAGAGCCCATAATAGCTTGTGGCTGCACACGGAAGTTTCTAGTATGAATAGTCTCATGATCCCTCTGAGCCTGGGTGGCGGTCCAAAAGAAAACAGGCAAGTCATGGAATACCCAGGTGCCTCAATCCACCCAGATGTGTGTTTAAGTTGCCACCTTAGATAAACCATTAATTTAACAATCTCACATCTGTCATGGATATCACTCACACAATCCACGTCTACTAGCATAGCATGGCATAATAAGCAAACGTAGAAGTAACTCCCAAAGGTTTGATAATAAACAGGTAATAGGTACTACCTCATCTACTTCCCATCCCACAATTTAATTAGATCCTAATCATGCAATGTGTGAGGATTGATCTAATGCAATAAAACTGGGTAGTAGAAAAGGTATGATCAAAGTGTTACTTGCCTTGCTGATGATCCGCGAAACCTAACGATTCGAAGTAACAGGCAGCGCACTCTGGGTATTCTGTCGCAGACAAACAAACAAGCATACAATAAGTACTCATCTAATGCATAGGTAAAACTCAAATAAGAGATCTAACCAGAAGGTTCAACTTAAGAACTCCGGTTGGCAAAAAGAATCAAATCGAATGAAGCAACAAAAATCAAACAGCGAAAGAAAACAACTTCGTTCTAGTAATCTGGATCCAGGGCAAATTTTACAGTAGCAAAAACTTGTTTAAGTTGGTTAAACGGATAGAGGGTTTCGAGACGACTTCCTAGGCGCTTGAATCGCCTGATTCCGATAAACGAGCGAAAAGTTAAACTAAAACGAAAATCGGATCAGGAATCGCGATTAGAAAAATCGCGGATTTAATCCGAGAAAAAGAAAAACAACAAACGCCGACCTTTTTTTCTTTTTCCTTTTTATTCGGCACGGAAAACGAGGCGCGACGAACCTCAGGGGCTAGATCCGGCGGCGGCGGCGGACGTCGGCGGCGGCGGCGGCGGCTTCTTAGGGTGGCGGGTTAGGGCGCTTTAGGGTTTCCCCCGGGGCTGGGCCTCAGCTTATAAAGGCCTCCCGGTCGGTGTCCAGGTCGGACACGGCCCGTTAAGTCGGTTCGTTTTTTTAATTATTCCGCTCAGAAGAAAAATAAAAAGAAATACTAAACGGACTCCAAAAATTCCAAAATAAATATTCGCGGGCTTCTAAAGACAAGCCACACAAGGTGAACATTTATTTGGGACCTAAATGCAATTTTGAAAAACACACTTTTTTCCTAAATTCAAATAAAACACCGAAAAACTCCGAAATAAAATCTTATTTGATTTTATTATTAAATCCTCAATATTTCTTTATTTTGGGAAAGTCATTTTATTCCCTCTCTCATATATTTGTAATAGAAATAATTGATGAAAAAATAAATAAAATCAAATGGTCCTATTCTCCAAATTTGAGAAAACTCAAATATGAAAATAAGGAAATCCCCAACTCTCTCTGTGGGTCATTGAGTTGCGTAGAATTTCTAGGATCAACCAAATGCAAAATAAAATATGATATGCAGTGATGATCTAATGTATAACATTCCAAATTGAAAATTTGGGATGTTACAAAACTAGACAAAATTTGTGAAACAATAGAAAAAGAATCAAATCAATTGGACTTGTATTTAAAAAGTTATAGCCAGTAAAAGTTTAGTCAAAAATCTATTTTTAATTTAAAACGGAAAAAGAAAATAGTTCGGCAGCACTTACGTTTTCCTCTAGCGAAGGCATAGTTGGTGGAATACGCTTCTACTTAAAACACGCTTCGGCGGGGCTAGGTCACTGACAGTGGGTCCACCGGGCCCACTGGTCAGGTTTGACCAGTCGCCCGCGCCTCCATCCTCCTCTGTCCGAGCGGAGGCGAGCCTCCGGCGATTGCCGTCGACGAACGGCGGCTCTCCACGGGATTCCGAGGGCAGGGATGGATCCGCCAATCCATGGCGGTCCTCCGAGTGGTCGAGAGGGTCGTGGGGACAAAGGGGGTCGCCGGCGGCGAGCTCCATGGCGGACGGTGGCTTCAGGTGGATCAGGGTCTCTAGCCATGGTGGCTCCCTACCGGGTTTGAGAGGTGGGGTGGCTCCGCAAGGTCTAGGGGAGTCGGACGGTGGCACTGGATGGACGGGGGAGGCTATGCTCACGATTCACGGCATCGGAGTGTGGTGGCGGCCGAACTGGCCGGAAATGGGGAAGAAGGCCTCCCTCCGTTGATTGTCGGCTGTGGGGGCTCTAGAGGGATGGCCTGAGGTCGCCTGAAGGTCTGGACGAGCTCGGGGGCTCCTTTTATAGGCGGTCAAGGTCGGTTCCGCGGCGGCCGGGGATAAGATCGACGGTGAGCTGCTACTTTGTCCATAGATGACGTGGTGATGCAGGGGGTGACTTGGAGGAGCGACTGGATGAGCTCGAGCTGTTCAGGGGCGAGCTGGCGCACAGTTGTGGCTCGGGCGGCGCCGTCCATGGCAGAGGCTGGCGGAGCGCCGGTGGCGGCTTGCTGTGGTGGCGCTGTGGGATGTCAGGAGGTGGCCAGGGCGGCTCTGCGATGAGGGAGGGGTCGGGGTGCGATGGCTGTGAGTGGGAAGGGATCAGAACGGGCGCGGGGAGGCGGCAGCGGGCTGCGGCGACTCGGGCACACGCACGTGCAAAACATGCGCTCTGGCCACGCCCAGAGCACGCACGCCATGTGTTCGGCAAAATGCCAAGGCATGCCAGGAGGCTTGGATGAGGCTAGGGATTAACAGGTCTAGGTTAGTGGTGGCTACGAGATTAGTGGACATGCTGGTTAGGCAAAGCAAGCAGGTCCAACGTGCAAACTAAAAACTATGTCAAATTTGGCCGTGCACACAAGGTGCTTGACAGAATGCCATGGGCTTCTAGGCATCTCTTCTGGTGGCCAAAAACTCCAGATCGTAGTCTCTTTAGATGATAAAGAGGGTGGCAACGTTAGTTTGACAAAAACAAAAACTCCCTAGTGCAAGTTTTTGAGAAAACCAAATCTGGACAGAAAGTAAAGGGCATTATTGCATGGACGAAAAATACTCCAATGGGTCCAATCTCCTGGACTTAAGGGTTTGGTAGAGTGTACTTCAAGCAGGACAAAGCCCAAGGCAACAAGAGCAAGATAAAATATGGTTGCAGTAGAAATTACCAAACTGGACCAGAGATGAAAAGACAATGATTTGCTCAAATTTTTCAAAGAACTCCAATGGGTTTTTGCATAAAGTTGAATTATATACTCCTACTAACATCTTGCAACTTTGGTGGAATTTTTAAAGAAATATTTAAATAGGTTGCAGTGCAAACCACAAACTGATCCAAATTTGAAAACTTGAGGTAGGGCTCAAAATTTCCAAATGACTAAAAGAGATTTTTGCATAAAAGTGATGTGGGAACATCACATGACATCCCCAAATTTTGGTGGGGATTTTAAAGAAGTATTTGAAAGGGTTGTAGTGCAAATGGAACCCTAAAGCTTATGAAAAATTATTTTTGAAGAAATAAAGCTCAGGGAAAATAATTGTAGAAATAATTCCACTGATAAAAATAAATGGTCTTAGGAAGATATACAAGTCCAACAATATTTTTGAAAGGATTCCACTTGGCGTGAAAACTCCACAATTTAGGAGAAAAGAGTGGTTCTAAATTAAAAGAAAATCCAGAAAATAAAAATTTAATTTACCATGGTGAAATTTTAATTAATAAATCATGGTTAAATTTTTGGGGTGTTAGAACACTACCCCCCTTAAGAAAAATCTCGTCCTCGAGATTTGCTAGGGGCTGTTTTGAAAAAGAATTACTCATACTATCTCATAGTAAAATCATAAAAATAACCATCCTACCCATGCAATAAAATGTTGCTATAGTGAAAGGGCAAATAAGTGGTGTAAAACTACAATGTGGAATACTGGCGCTGCGTGGACAAATCCATGGTTGGGGGAAAACGAGAAATTTCTACTTTTGGTTACAGTGAATTTAGAATAAATTTCTAAATTTCTAAAATATGTTGGTCGCACCCGAGAGCACAGTGCTCTTTCTGGCTAACAGATGGACCAGGGGCCCATTGTCAGACTCTTCTTCTACCTTTGGCTCTCTCTTCTTCCTCTCTCTCACGCACTTTCCCGCGCTTTCTCCACCGGCGACGTCTAGCGCGTAGGGCATCTAGGCCGTACTACGGTACTGCGCGGCGCGCTAGCTGCTGGTGCAACGTTCACTCACCTCGCGAGCCAGTGTGCTGTCGGCACTTCTCACGGATTCGCCTCCGAACACCGGCGATCGAGCGACGAGCGGTGCTAGTGGACTTTGCCCACCGTACACCGATTTCGAGCTATAAAATGACTGAGGTGCTCCTTCCTTCTTCCTCATACCTGGCCTCGCTCCTCCTTCTCCTTCCTTCTTCTGCATTTCTGTTTGCAGGAGCTCGATACTAGGCTCTAATGGCGGAGGTGATGCTGGACTGGTACATAATCCTGGTGTGCGGAGGGTTGGCAACATTTGCTGGGGTTCTCCGTGCTCTTGTGCGCGATGATCCTCGATGATCGTCGTGATCCTGCTGCTCGAGTGTTAGCTCTCCGCGGTGGCGGTGATCATGAGGATTAGGTGCCGGTGTCGTATGCTAACTGTTGTTAGTGTGCTCTAGGCAACTTGCACCTGAATAATTACCCACAAATCTCTCCTTCAGAGACTGTGGTGTGCAGGGGGGGGGGGGGTGATCAGTTAGGTGCAACACGTACACGTGGATTTCCAATTAGTGCACCTGGTCGAGTGGTTGGGGTTGTGAGTCTGCTGTCGTGGTGCTACGTGAATAAAAATCTATGTCATGAAGAGACATATGTTGTAACAACTCAGGAAAAAAATCTCACTTCAGAAATTACTGAGAGTGAAATTAGTTAATAAAAATTAACAGCAGTAAAAACTACTCACATTAATTGAAACCAAATATTTAATTCATCGCACAAATTTAGGATACCACGCATAAGTTGCAACACATAAATAAATGTTGGGACAATAATCATAGCAGTGACGTCTACAATGAAAACGGTAAATAGACAGGGTCTTGAGAAAACGTCTTTGGTACTGGGGCACACTCCTCTTCTATCGGGGGAAGCAGATTGACTAGATGATGAATGCGTCTCTCCTGGTCGGGCCTCAGTGGTCTGCCAATAGCGATCTGAGGGTTTAAATCAGCGAGGATCTGGAGATAGCCCATTACCCACTGGGTCAAACGCTCTTGAGCGATGACATACTGGGCAAGGTTGGCCAGCACTGGGTCTCTCTCAATTCGTCCACCAGGAAAAGATGCTACTTCTCCGGGTGCTGCACGACTCGGAAAGTAATAATACCCTCGTTTGCTGGCATAGGGCACCGCAAATCGAAGGCGAGCAAGCGCTTCGTACGCAGCAGCCTCTATGGCCATTTGCGGAGTCGGCATAGATTTTCCCACGAAGGAGACTTCTGTTGGGTCTTGGTTTGGGTTTGCGGGAGGGATGTGCACCACTGCCCAATATTTCAAGGTGGAAGGGGTGATCCTCGATTTGAGCAACTTGTACTGGGGTGGATGGGTAGAACTCATTGCACTGCAGGTAAAGTCCCACAATATTTTAACAAAACTACCTGGGGTTGCATCTGGAGTTCTCAGATAGATACTAGGGCTCGACATGGCAAAGGAATGGTTGTGAGAGCTGTGCACAAGGAAAGGGATGCTTGGTAAGGTGACGAGGTGGCCTTTTATATAGCATCTGGGCTGGGTCATTTATCACGGTGAGGGGCAACTAGTTTGTCGGTTCTACTCTTATGGGGTCGGGTCAATGCCACAGATACACATATCTCACAAAAGCGATGCATTACTGTGAGTGTCATCGGGGTGGTTTTTGGTAGCTACGCCCGGAATTAAAATGCAACCGTACACCAACATACTTATGTATGGTTACTATAAAGTAGGGGCATACAAACAGACAACATATAACTATGGCGGTACAAGATCACACAATTACAGGGCGTGGACATACTAACACTCGGTACTACTCGAGTGACTTAGTCTACCTCGTTTATATCTAAGCGGGCGTGCCTTGTGGACGTCGAGGCTTCTCCATGGGTTTCACCGTCGGGGTTAGCTGGATGGAGTTGAGGGGCTGCAGGGTCGGGGTAGCGATGATGACCATCGCGGGGGTTGTTGGCCACAATCCCATTGGAGCGTGTTCACAAAAGGCGACAAAGCACTTCTGGGGACACCAAAGCATTTTGGTCGATGGCTGGGGCAGGCCTCAAGGACTCGATCGGTTGTCCGAACAACACGACTAGGTTGTCGGCGTCGGGCTCATCTTCTCCTCTTGCCGGGGCTTGGCGAACTAGTTCTCCACGGGCTGCGATCAGGTCAAGGGTGATTTAATCGAACAGTTCCTCTGGTGCACTTACATAGCGCACCAGATGCAACAATGCAGGATCCGTCTCGTGATCTCCGTTGGCAACCTGGGGTGGCCTACCATACCCGTCATGGCTTGGGTAGTAGTAGAATGAGCGGCAGTTAACTCTGGGCGATAAGTGCCGGAGTTGAACTATAGCCTGTCGAGCAGCTAGTTGTATGGCTTGTGGCTCAAAGGAAGTTGTCCTTCCGGTGAACCTGTAGGGGCGTTCTGGCGATAGACCCCTACCATAGACGTGCACATTGGCCCAGAATTGATGGCTCTCACCGCTCATGGTCCCTTGGTACACAACATACTCTGGGGGCTCTTCTAATGCAATGGCACGGCGGCTGAGGTTTGCTAGCACGGTCACAAAACCTCCAAGGTTGGTTGCTGTGGTCTCATTGTGAACAATGGGTCCAGGCATTATAGCTCGTTGTGGGGTAGAGGCTGTGTTGTGCTGGGTCGAGGCTAGCGTGCCCTTTTTATAGAAAAAGGGGACAGAGTCTTCCTTCGCACGCTTGCGAAAGAGACAATTTAGGTGTCGGTCACTGGCCCATGATTGACAGGCTAGGCTGATAGGTTAGGCACTGACTGCCAAAAGGTGTCGAGGTCACTGTGTGGCTATCTTACATGAGAAGCTTGGCCGGGGTTAGGTTAAGGTTTGGTGGGTTGGTCAACCTAGGTTTATTGACCTGGCTGAGATAGGATTAGCCAATGGTCAGCCTGGCTCTGATACCAAGATTGTCAGGATCGGGTTTTTGAGATATTAATTTACCATAAAATGGCCCTTGTGCTCACCAACCCTAGGATTACGGTTAGCTAATGAGACACCAACTTGATACAGAAATTCCAAGAAAAATACAAAATGTGTAGTACAAGACCATTCTGTCCTATGAGTACAACAAATGGTTTCTAGTGGTTGATGGCAGAAGCGGTTTGTGGTTCATCAGCGTCTATGGGACTCCATTTCCCACGGGAATAGCTGACCTGGATAACTCCTATCTTCGTGAGGCTGCTATCACCATTGCGTAGGTTCCGGGGCTGTCATCGCAACACTCCTCTCCATGCAAGAAATCTGGCCAAGACAATAGCCAGGGACAAGCCAATGAGTACTTTGAATGTACTCGCAAACATTATGAACTAATAAGCACATTTCCTATTCATAATTTGGCACACAGATATACCACATATTGTGATCTGACCATCAATTATTGTTATGAACTATTGCATATTTGAACGGAAATCATATAAAGGGATCATTTACTTGTGACTTGTTTCTTTTGCAGAAAGGTGCGCAAAGGCACTATAGTCATCAAGATTTCTACTATGTGGCTATCGAGAAAAGTGAAGAAAAGAAGAGAAGGAAGAAGAGACTTGTGTGAGATGAAAAGAAGTAACCGGGGGGCTAGCTAAAGAAGTGGGAGGACCTTCTTGTGAAGAAAGAAGAGAAGGAGGAGGGCTAATGTGTAAAGTTTGCAGATCAGGGAGGGGATCAAAATCCCTAGATCGCTTCCATTCCCCTTCGGGCCTGGCCACATCTCCTCTCTCGTCTCCTTCTCCACCTTCGGCCGCCGCCACAGCCAGGCCGGCGTGGGGTGCGCCACCGCTCCACTGCGCCATCCATCCAGCCACCACTCCATCATCCACTCCATCTCCACCACCCGCCACTGCTAGCGCCGCATCACCACCTCGAATCATCACGCCATCCATCACCATCTCCAGCACCGCCGTCGCACACCATCCATCACCATATCCAGGGCCACCACACCATCCTCCACTCCTCCTACTGCTACCCTCTTCTTCCTCACCTCGGTTGTTTCTCCCCTGAACCCGAACTCCTTCTCCATCTCCAAACTGCATGCTGCGCCTCTGCTGAAGCTTTCTCTGAACCCTCCCCCCCCCCACTGCTTCTCTGTTCTCCATGCCCCCGCTGATGTTTCTTCTTTCTCTAACCACCCGCTGCTGAATCTCTCTCCCGCTCCTAGCGCCAGCTGCTGTTTCTCTTCCTACCCTACGTCTTAGTTCCTAATGCTCCTCCTCCTAATCCTCTCATAGTGCCTCAACCTACTGCTTCTCCAAGCTCCATTGCTGCTCCTCACTTGCACCAGCTGCTCATGTTCCCTACACCTCTGCTACTGGTTCTTGCTTCTCTTCTGAACCTGAAGCTCTCTCTCCCTCTTATCTCAAACTGCTGTAAACTTTAGAAGTGTAATGTTTAGAATTTTGTAATGTTCAGGGCTATGTAATGTTCAGACTTGACAAGTTCTAGCAACTTGTTATTTGTTCAGTTTAGTACCTGTATAATAAAGTACTTGTTATGTTGGATCTGACTAGTTGAGGCCTTGTTAATTTGGGATATAATTGATCTATTAGAATGTGCTTCTATGTATTACTATTCTACTAGCATATGAATGTGTTCATCCCTGTATATTTGTTCCTTATTGCAGAAATGTATTCAGTCATCCATGTATTAGCTCCAGTACATGTGCTATATAAACATGTGTGTGTTTGTGATGAAAAATCTATCTTTTGTCCTATATTCATGTCTCTTTTCTCTGATACATGTTAGATAAACTTGTGTTTTAGTATTGTTGTTGCCCATTTGGTCATATTTGTACGCTTGTGTCAGTGTGTACTTTCTCAAGTAAAACGATAATACCAAAAACACTGAGAGTATAATATGAATCTCCCTTTGCTTCTTTTCGTTTACTTTGTCACCGATTTTCCGAAACGATCTTAGATACATTAGGTTTATTTTCCCAGTAATTGTCAATTAAATTGTCTAGGCTATCTTTAGCCGAGCATCATCGCTGATCGTCTAGTCCCTATGGAGAACACGACACTCACAGTTCGGGCGAAATATCCCGCTGTACCTACAATAGATTATTTTGGCGCCGTTGCCGGGGACTAGCGTCGAGCGATTTTGTTAGGCTATAGACTAGGTTTTTCTTGTTTTCTTTTTGCGACATTTATATGTGATATATAACTAACCCCTAACCACTGTTCTAGTTATTTTCTCTTCCTTTTCTTGTTTGTTTTGTAGGTTGGATTTTCTTCTTGGAAATGTCATTCAAGTCATGTCATCATGCTTATACGAGCAACAGTACAAGCAGCACGGAAAGTATTCAAGAACTGATAAGTAAGATTTCCCATCGATTAGCTCAGTAGCGAGAAATAGGTTTTGAGGATAGGCCTAGCTCTTATGATCCTTATTCTAGAGGCTATCCTTATGTTGCTCCTACCTGCCATATTTGTGCATTTCAGGGCCATTTGCCCGCCGAATGTCAGCATGGTTACTCTCACCCTCCAGATTGTTTTGGCATGAGCTTCGCTCAAGAGCATAGCTCATACCAAAGCAATTACTCACATGGGTGGACTGAAAACCAGAATATGTCATATAGGAACAACAGCCCTGAGATCTCATCGGTTGCCTCTAGTTATCCAATGCAGGGATTTAGGTACAATGAGGAGAGCCACAACTATGCACCACAACAATTTCATTCAGCTCCTACTCATATACCTCAACACCAGGAGACGTGTCTAATGGAGTTAAATGGTCCTCCACTTGGTCAACCAACAACTCCAGCACCTGTTGAGCAATTTCATGCACAAGTGCCCACACAAGATGACTTTGATGATATAGACAAGCTCACATTGCTTAGTCTCGAGTTCACTTGGAGTGCTGAAGATGATTCAATTAGGCCGGTGATACTAGAGGAAATGAAGAAGATCAAGACTGGAAAAGAGCTAGTGGAAGAAGTAAGGAAAATTGAGAAGAATATCAATGTCGGGTGCATTATCTCATCCCTCCTTGAGCCGAGTGTTGCCGAGATTCCCCTTGATACATGTGACGTTCCAATACCGTCACATCCAGCTGAGCAAGATAGTAAGTGTCCAGAGGAAGAAAGATCTCAGATTGAAGAAGAAATACTTGAAGACAAGGAACAAGATGATCCAGAGCTCGAACAACAAAGTGATCAAGTTGAAGACTCATCATGTATTATTCTTGAAGAAGCAAAAGAAGTTGATGTGATTGAAGATGAAGAACCGGAAATGCATTTGCCCATCGTCATATAGGAGCATGATTTAGCAGGTTTATCCAATCCTCTTGATGACATGCTTCCTTATGAGATCTTTGTTGTTACTTTGCATTGCGTTATACCATCAATTAAGCTAGATTTGAAAAATTATTTTCTTGGACATGATCATACATACACTTTTGGTGGCATTGCTCTCATTCCCGATGATGACACTTATTTTCCTTATGCTAGTCCTATGCTTAATGAAACATATTATTCCCATACTAGTCTTGAGCTTAATGATAAATTTCATCCTCATGTTAGTGTCGACCTTGCTGATTTCTACCATCCTAAACATGTGCTTTATAGCTATGCTTATGTAATTGGATATTCGATTGATGACTTGGAGGGTATTATCCCTACCACTTGCATTGTCTCTTTGGTTGAGTGCCTTTTCAGGTTTTTGCTTGTGCATGAATCAATACATGTTGACCAGGTTCGAGGTGACATTCCTTGGGACCGTGGTGGACTCAGAGCATGGGGATGAGGAGAAGCAAGGGGGCACACACAAAGAAGAGTGAAGCTGGAGAATCCATGAGGAAGCAAAAGGAGAAGAGCTGCAGCTTGGAGAGTGATCAAGCGAGTGCTACATCATCAAAGCCTGGTGAGCTATTTCATGACCCATTCCGAGTATATCATCCATTGATACATGCTGAAATCAAATGTTATTTGGGTTGCTTATTAAGCCATTTCTTAAATGTTGCCCCACTGAATTTTATTTGACATATGGTGCTTGATGAGAATATGCGAACCGATTGTTGAATGCCATGTAAACTAGTGATCTACATATTGCGTGCTTTGCTGAAATTAGTGAGAACTATTAGTTTTGAGTGCTCAAATCCCTAGTACACTAGAAAACTTAATCATTTTCTGCTTTTACCTTGATACACCTAGATCATTAAGTGTCAGATGCTGAGTTTGTGTCTAATGTGTTCCCATTCAAAACAATCACTTACCACTATGGATTAGCATGCTATGTTCTCTGGATCGGTAGCATGTGAACCAGACCTGGTTGAGTGATGATTCTTGTGTTTGTTCATTAAAATAGTCATATCTTATAGTGAATAATTATCTGATCTATCTAACAGTAGCATGTCATGTTCCCTGCATCGGTGGCTTGTGAAATCTGGTTGGATCGGATAGGAGTTAATTATATTTAAAAAAATGTAATTGTCGAACCAGGTGTATACCATGTTCTCGGGATCGGTGGTATGTTCCTTTGGGGAGACAAACTAAAAAAATACCAATAATTGGTCGAGCCAGGTGTATACCATGTTCTCGAGATCGGTGGTATGTTCCTATGGTGAGACTAATAATAATAATCATTGCTTTATTTAAGTAAATAAGTGATTTGATCACAAGGTTTAATTCTAGTTCCTTTTGTTCTCAAGATCATGCTCTCTTTAGGAACCTTTGGCATAATCAGCATTTGAACTTGCTAATCTTCTTGCATCATTGTAAAAGTTGAAAATGATCGAGTCTACTAGTATCCTATTGCTTCGTAGCACTCTTAACCATTGATTTTCACTAGCTAAGTCCAAAGCATGCGATGTTTGGAGATCTACTTTACTGGGACATTCTCTAGTCAGCTCACTGTTCTCCATCTAGCTCTTGTCATTTGCCTTTACTTGAGGACAAGTAAAGATTTAAGTGTGGGGGAACTTGATAAGCACATTTCCTATTCATAATTTGGCACACAAATATACCACATATTGTGATCTGACCATCAATTATTGTTATGAACTATTGCATATTTGAACGGAAATCATATAAAGGGATCATTTACTTGTGACTTGTTTCTTTTGCAGAAAAGTGTACAAAGGCACTATAGTCATCAAGATTTCTACTATCTGGCTATCGAGAAAAGTGAAGAAAAGAAGAGAAGGAAGAAGAGACTTGTGTGAGATGAAAAGAAGTAACCAGGGGGCTAGCTAAAGAAGTGGGAGGACCTTCTTGTGAAGAAAGAAGTGAAGGAGGAGGGCTAATGTGTGAAGTTTGCAGATCAGGGAGGGGATCAAAAGAGTGGTTCTAAACTAAAAGAAAATCCAGAAAATAAAAATTTAATTTAACATGGTGAAAGTTTAATTAATAAATCATGGTTATATTTTTGGGGTGTTACATCTCCTCCATTGAAGAGCGAGCTCCTCCGCGATCTCTCAGACGACGACAAAGCCGGCGAGTACTTGGTTGAGGGTTCCTCGCGCTCCCCCGGGGTTGCTACGAGGTTCAGGGAATCCCCCTAAAGATGCTAAGTCAAGTGACCCGAAGAAGAGCGAGGCGGCGTCGCTTCCCTGGGGCGACGCTCCCGCCTTGTCGTCTGTCGCCGCCATTCTAGAGCCAGCCATCGTGCGCGCGACTGATCCCGAGGGTATGACGAAGCCCACGCTCAAGAAGCCCGGGGGCGCCGCGGTCCTCGCTACAAAAAGGGCGAACGTCACCGATGACGAGTAATCTTCTTACCTTGTTTTTGCTATCCATCCCAGATGTCGTGCCCACATATTCTCCTCCTGGTGGCGAGGCTGAAGCCCGTGGTGAAGAAGAGGAAGGAGGAGGATAGGGCCTCCGAGGATACACGACCTGCTGTGGCCGTGACGACCCTGGCATGGGTGAAAGAGGCCGCCTCATGTTCAACCGTGACGGAAGGGGCCCCTCTAAGCTCGGTGGCAAAGCCTCGGGAGGAGATCGCTTCCGTGGCCCAGCAGACTTTGGGGCGCCCATCCCTGACGCACCCGTGGGGGGTTTGAGGGCTCCAAAGCCCCCTGCCATCCTTGCTGCTGTGGCGGCGCCAGTCCAGGTGCCGGTGCCACCTCCTCTCCAAGCCATCGCGCTGGTAGACCATGGCTCCTCTACCATGCCCATCGCTTTGGAGGAGGCCTACGCCATGCTAGACCAGCTCCGGACTAATCTTCAGGGCGGCGACCGGTGCATGGTGATGGGGCGTCTGGGGCTGATCTCGGGGTGGCTCCGGGCTGACTCGTCTGTCAAGACGGCCTGGGGCCAGGCCGAGGCTGCCGTCGCGGTGGGCAGGAATGAGGCCGGTGAAGCCACGGTGGCTTGCAATTTGGCGCTAGTCGACGCAACGTCTGCCAAGGCACGCTACAGCGTGGTGGAAGCCGAGCTGAAGGACCTTCGTGAAGAGCAGGACGCCCACACCCGTCGGCTTCAGGAGTAGGAGGAGGAGCTCAAGGCTAGGGAGACTGCGCTCACCAATCGCGATGCTGAGCTGGAGCCGGCAGCCTTGGAATAAGCCGCAGAGTGGAGCCGCCTGGGGAAGTTGAAGGAAAAGACAGAGATGGCCCAGGCGTCCCACACCAAGCTTGTCTCCGAGGAGAAGGCCCGGCTAGAAGCCAGGGAGAAGACCCTCATCGCGGCTGATAAGGCGGCCGCCACGGGGCGCGACGCCTTCGTCTCCCTCAAGCTGAGGTCCTGCACGACATTGCAATCCCTTTACGGAGGAGGGTACGAGCGGCCGCTGGCGACCCCGGATGATGGCCTTGCCGGTCTTCTCACCAAGCTCGTCGGGGAACCCGTGGGCATCGCCGCTGCAGTGGACACCATGGAGGAAGGGGAGTGTCGTTCACTCTTCACTGCGGCCACGACACGTGTTTGCAGCCACATCCATCTCCAAGACCCAAGCTTTGACCTTGGTGCGCTAATCGAGTCGGTGGCTCCTGAGGCCCATGACGCCGCTGCTGAGGCCATGAAGTGGTAGGTGAAAATTCTGCTGGAGAAGTTAAGCTATGTCAACCCTCAGGCTGCAGCGACCAGGGCCAGTGGCGAAGATGACGGCGGCATTGTCGATGACGGGCTCCCAAAGGCGGGCGACAATAGCAACCAAGGATGAAGGTAGTGCTTCCCCCCGTTTCAATCCTACAACATTTACCGTGCCTCGTGGAGGCATGAGAACTTATGCTTTGAACTTATGAGACATCATGTTTTGTAATAATTTGCTAGAACTCCGCGAGTTCCTTTCTATTTGATTTATGTTCTGCGCCGGTAGGGCCTGGCCCCGCGCATACCTCAACCGCTGTTGGGGCATCTGAATCACCTGGAAGAGACCAACGGGCGAGGGCCTATGTGACCAGTGAGGCCCCTGAGATGCGATGCTCAGGGGGCCCCTTCACATACGAACAACCCTCATGTAGGAAATGTGAGCATTGTTTTTAGCATTCTACGTCGGTAGGGCCTAGCCCTGCGCATAACTAAGCCGCCGTTGGGGTGTCTGGATCAACAGGACGAGATGAAGGGGTGAGGGGCTATGTGACCAGTGAGGCCCCTGAGTCATGATGCTCAGGGGTCCCCCTTGACATACGAACAGCTCTCCATACCTTTCCTCGCCGGGCTTTCGCTCTGGAGTGACGCGAGAAGACCAGGTCTGAGGCATTGGATTTCAGGTTCTGCAGACCCTTGAGAGGTTCAAACTCTGGGGTGCGTGCGAAGAACTTAACCTCCCCAGTATGCCTACTTGCCAATCTCACAGCCTAGATCGATGAATAGGAAGGAAACGGGACATAGCAGTTTACCCAAGTTCGGGCCACCTTACGGCGTAAAATCCTACTCCTGCTTTGTGGTTGATTGGCCTCGAGGGGCTGACGATGAACTAGTACAATGGGAGAACAACCTCAGGAGGAGGCGTGTTCTTGTGCTCGAGTGAGCTGGTGGGTGTGAGCATGGGATGGATCTGATCCGTCCTAAGGTGGTGGATAGGCTCTATTTATAGTGGCATTGGTCCTCTTCCCAAATGAAGGCGGGAAGTGATCCCACAACGGCCAAATTCGAAGGGAGACAACTAGTACATGTTATCCTGACAAAAGTCCTCTTTCCTTGCAAAGCCTCTGGTTGTGATGTTGTGGTGGGCTCAGCGATGACCTCCGTCCTGCCGTCCTGGCGGTCTTGGTCTTTTTACAAGGGAATGGAAACCTTTGGCTGATTCCTTGGGACTCAGCGTCTACGCTTGCCTCTTTAGCACCAAAGAGGAAACTGGTGCACTATGCCCGCAGGCGCCTGCCTGGCCTTGGTCGCCATGGCTAACATCATCCAAAGCCTCGCGAGCCAGCCTGAGGAGGCTGCTCCCTACTGAGTACTTGGTGTCACCCGCATCACGAGGCTTGGCCCATCGCGAGGGTCTTGAGTTGGAGATGCTAAAGGTGGGCCATACCAGGCCGTTGATGGAGCCACGCCATGGGCAGCAGGCAGGCAAGTCTAGGTACCCCCATTCCCGGAACACCGACAGTAGCCCCTGGGCCCAAGGCACACTCAGACTTGGCTACGAGGTGAAGCAAAGGGGCAAGGACGAAGCGTTGCGGGCCCCAACCGCCTGCGGCCTCTGTAGACGCGGGGCGCTTGATGGGACGTGGGCGCCCCCACTTCCCCACGTAGCCTTGATATCCGCCAGGGTCGGCGGCCCCCCGTTGCTAGCGCAGCTCTGCCCTCATTGCTTGTCGTGCTCGCCCTTGGCTCCTACACCTTCCTAAGAAACCGTGGCTCTTCTCCCCAATTCGACGCTGGTGCCGGTCCTCTCTTGCTGCCATGGCACCGCGATCAAAGAAGAAGTGGAAATCCTATGCTTCAGCCGAATCCCAGCCAGTGTTGGAGCCTGCTCTTGAGTGGTCGATGGTGATCAATCGAGAGGGGTTGGCCAAGGTCCGTCTGGCCCATGCCGCCGACTCCAACGATTGGAAGGCGACAACGGCTTGGCCCGCCTCCCAGGCCATGATCGACCTGGAAGCCACTGAGATCCCCATCCATCTTCATGCTCTCTTGGCTGGCCTAATCCCCCTATCTCTGATTTCTTCAATGCTTTAGTTTCGCATTACCAGATCCAGGCGCTACATGTGGATCCCCAATAAATCATCCTCCTTGCTGTCTTCACCTTCCTTTGTGAGGCTATGGTGGGCATTGCCCCTTCCGTTGCCCTGTTTCGCCATTTTTCTCGCTTCACCTGGTCAGCACCCCACCAACACTCGGGATGTAACACCCTTGATGCGGCTATATCTCCCACGTGTCGAAGCACGACATAGAGGCATAACCGCATTGAAAGCAATGTCGCAAGTGAGGTAATCTTCACACAACCCATGTAATACATAAGGGAAAGAGATACATAGCTGGCTTACAATCGCCACTTCACACAAATACATGAATAAAGCATTACATCATCCAAATACAACCAGGGCCCGACTACGGAACCAAAATAAAAGAAGAACCCCAAATGCGACAAAGGTCCCCTGATCGACCCCAACTGGGCTCCACTACCGATCAACTAGAACGAAACAACACAAAGGACAAGATCTTCATCGAGCTCCTCCTTGAGCTTGGTTGCGTCATCTGCACAGACTCAACGGCACCTGCAAACTGGTTTTGGAAGTATCTGTGAGCCACGGGGACTCAGCAATCTCGCACCCTCGTGATCAAGACTATTTAAGCTTATGGGTAAGGTAAAGGTATGAGGTGGAGCTGCAGCAAGCGACTAGCATATATGGTGGCTAACATACGCAAATGAGAGCGAGAAGAGAAAGAAAAGCACGGTCGATAAAAGTATGATCAAGAAGTGATCCTATAACAACCTACGTCAAACATAACTCCAACACCGTGTTCACTTCCCGGACTCCGCCGGAAAGAGACCATCACGGTTACACACGCAGTTGATGTATTTTAAATAAGGTTAACTTCAGGTTTTCTATAACCAGACATTAACAAATTCCCATCTGCCCATAACCGCGGGCACGACTTTCGAAAGTTCAAATCCCTGTAGGGGTGTCCCAACTTAGCCCATCACAAGCTCTCACGGTCAACGAAGGAATAGACCTCCTCCCGAGATGTTCCGATCAGACTCGGTATCCCGGTACAACAAGACATTTCGACAGGGTAAAACTAAACCAGCAACACCACCCGAATGTGCCGACAAATCCCGATAGGAGCTGCACATATCTCTTTCTCAGGGCACACCGGATCATCCAAACTTCCGGTAGGCCAGCCCAGAGTTTCCCCTGGTGGCCACCGGCGGCTGACAAGTTGGACCAACACTTAGAGGAGCACTGGCCCGGGGGTTAAAATAATGATGACCCTCAGGAGCGCGACTCCCAAGGGAAAAGAAAAGGCTATGTGGCAAATAGTAAAACCAATGTTGGGCATTGCTGGAAGAGTTTACTTAAGGCGAACTGTCAAGGGGTTCCCATTATTACCCAACCGCGTAAGGAACGCAAAATCCCGGAACATAACACCGATATGACGGAAACTAGGGCGGCAAGAGTGGAACAAAACACCAGGCATAAGGCCGAGCCTTCCACCCTTTACCAATTATATAGATGCATTAATTAAATAAGATATATTGTGATATCCCAACAAGTAAACATGTTCCAATCAGGAACAACATCTCCATGTTCCAAACAGGAACAAACTTCAATCTTCACCTGCAACTAACAACGCTATAAGAGGGACTGAGCAAAGCGGTAACATAGCCAAACAACAGTTTGCTAGGACAAGGTGGGTTAGAGGCTTGGTTCAACAATATGGGTGGCATGATAAGCAAGTGGTAGGTATCGCAGCATAGGCATAGCAAAAGAGCGAGCATCTAACAATTCAAAGATAGTAGTGATTTCGAGGGTATGATCATCTTGCCTGAAATCCCGCAAGGAAGAAGAACGGGTCCATGAAGAAGACAAATGGACGGAGATGAACGGGTCCTCACAAACGCGACGTTAACGGAACAAACCCGAGGAAGGAACACCGGAAATAAGCACACAACATAGTAAACAACCACGACATGAACATGGTATGATATATGGGATGCGGTATGCGATGCATATGCATGATTGGACAAGGAATGCATGAACCTGGCCTCAACATGGGAAACCAAGTGTGCCACTAGAAAGATGAGATGAAATCGCTTGAAAACGATATAAAGATCACCGGAATCGGAGTTACGGTTTGGAAATGGCAAGCGATTCAAATAATGACACCGGTCTGCGATTTACAGCAAGTAGCCATCTAAATGCAACAAGATGAACATGCTACAACACTCAAACATGACAACAAAATACATGGCAGTGATGCATTCAATATGCTTAACAAAAGTCTAGCACTGATCTATGGCCAAAAATCCATTAACAGGTTCAAACAAGCATGGCAAAAATGCATATGGCAAACAGATCTCAGACTTAGTGAGATTAACACTTGTCTGGAATTTCAGAACAGGTAGCACACTTCGGAGCAGCAAAACTATATGCTATAGGACCTGAACATGGAAAAGTAAAGCATGGCATGCAGCTACTCAAAGAGCTTAACAAAAGTCCCTTAGTGACCTTGAGCCAAAAGGGATCAGAAAATACAATTGCAGGCATGTGAACATAGCAAAAACAAAATCAGTTCTCAGACTTAGAGAAAACTGGCACATGCTGAAACATAACTCAAGTAGGCATGTTTACGAGCTCGATGCACTCACTACGGAGCAAGTCATGATAAACTAAGAATTCACCCATCAAGAATATGCAAAATTCAAGCTAGACATGGCAAGAACAATAGCATAGCATGCACGGATCAACTACAACATCATCGACAAAATTGCAAACAAGTTGACAATCTGCCCAGATTCACAAAGTAGCAAAAGTAGAGCTCGATTGACTGAAGCTATGGTGCTCCATAATTGCAAAAAAAGACATGGATCGATAGAGCACTATAATATTAACAAAACATCCTTACTGACCATCCTCAAAAGAGGCCTGGATCACTAGGAAACAACAAGAACATATGCCATCATGAGATAAACAGATCAAGGACTTAGTGGAAATGTCCCTGAAAACAGAATTACCAAGTGCACCACTTTGCAAGCTTGTGCTAGTCACCACACACATCACAAAAATACATGGGTTGCACCTCTGGAAAGATGACAAAACCCTTAACAAAATATATGTAGAGCATCAGGGCATATCATGCACACATTAATCATGGCAAAAATGACAAAAACCTAAATGGAGCAGCAGATCTGACAATTATCTCAAGTAGCATACTTCCAACAGCAATTCGGGCATCAAGATGAACTCAAATGAAAATGGTGCAATGAGATGATATGATGTACTCTCTGAGGCGAACATTTTGATATGCTATATGCATGAATCGGAGCTACGGATGCAAAGTTACGACATGAAGAACATGGCCATATGGATCTGGGAATTCGGGGACTTACTGAAAAATCTCACCCCGGGAAAAGTGGATCTCGCGGATCGGGACGGAGTGGTGCGGGGACGGGCGAGGGCGTTTGGATCGGGGACCAGTGGATCTGGTCCCGGTTGGCGCGGATGACGAGGACGGCGGATCTCGCCGGAGACGACGGGGACGGCGGCCGGAGTGGAAGAAGATTGCCGGAGTGGAGCGAGGAGGCGGGGACGGCTCCAGTGGCGAGCGGGGCGGCGCGACGGAGGCGATCTCCAGCGAGCGGCGGGGCGAACGCCGGCGAGGAGGCCTGGGGACAGCGCGGCGAGGCGGCCTGTGGCGCGGGTGCCGGCGAGCTTCAGCGGATCCGGGGCGGCGCGACCGCCGAGTCGGCGCGAGGCGCGGTCGGGCCCGGCGCGGCCCGGCGCGGGCCGGCCGTGGGCTCCGCGGGCCGGCGGCGGCTCCGTAGGAGAGAGAGGAGGCGCGGGGACAAGTGGCGGCGTCTGATTCGTCGGAGGCGGCGGTCGGACATGTCTGGGTGGTGGGGATTTTTGTCCGGTGCGCGAGGTAGGGGAAGGCTAGGGTTAGACCGCGAATTTCGGAGGGTTGCACATATATATAGGTAGAGGGAGCTAGGAGAGTCCAAATGAGGTGCGGTTTTCGGCCACGCGATCCTGATCGAATGCTCTAGATGATGGAGAGGGTTTAGGTGGGTTTTGGGCCAAATTGGAGGGGTGTTGGGCTGCAACACACACGAGGCCTTTTCGGTCCCTCAGTTAACCGCTGGAGTATCAAACGAAGTCCAAATGATACGAAACTTGACAGGCGGTCTACCGGTACTAAACCAAGGCCGCTTGGCAAGTCTCGGTCCAATCCGGAAATGTTTAATCCCCACACATGACAGAAAGGTAGAAATGACCACCGGAGGAGAACGAAGCGCCGGATTGCAAAACGGACAACGGGAAAAATGCTCGGATGCATGAGATGAACATGTATGCAAATGAAATGCGCATGATGACATGATATGCAATGCATGACACGCAAGCAATGACAAGGCAACAACAATGAATAACTGGAAAACACCTGGCACATCGGTCTCGGGGCATTACAACACTCCACCACTATGAGAGGATCTCGACCCGAGATCTAGAATGGCACCGGAGGGAAAACGGAAGAGAAAGAGAAGAGGTAAAACTAAGTTGCTTCTTTGAAAAATGAGTGAAACCAAAGAACCTTGCGAGGTTGAGCAAATACGAGAAAATAATACAACGGAGATGAACAAAATTGAAAACACACCGATAGAAAGGAGGAACAAAGAAGAACAAATTCGAACGGCACTCCGGTTAAGAAGGGATGCAAGACTTGATAAGGCGAAAAGAGCTTGAGGAAAAAGGACACAACACTCCGGTTACATGGATAAGGCGAGAAAAGAATAAGGTCCTGACAATCCGAGAAGATGGGTTGAGGAGAGCAACATCACAATGCCTCCAGAACAAAAGAATAGAATATAGATAATTGGAAAAGAATGGAGCAGAAAATGCCATCTTATGCCACAAAAGAGCTTGAGAAGGCATCCTTAGGAAACGGGTCGAGCGGAGTTGTTGGAAACACAACAACGAAAAGATAAGCTTGATATAGTCTTATGGAATACAGCTCAAAATATGAGGTGACAACCTGCCACTCATGGGAAAAGAATTGGATTGATAAGAACAAGGAGACGAGAAAAATATTTCCACCGGGAGGGTAAAGAAGATCTTGGGTCCTTTATAAGCACCATGGATAGCAACAAACCTTAGGGAAGGCTTTAGGTGAAGTATAACCCCAAGATAACTCCAAAGAAGAGATTGATGGATTTAAAATACCTCATCCTTGACCACATGTGAATCATGAGACATGAACTCAAATTATCAAGAATGACATAATACCACCTCAAATGATACGGTTGAAAGAATTGCACTCCAGATGCCAAGATGAAGAATGTTTGAGATCCTCTGAAAATAATCTTGATGAACCCTTCGAGAAGGAGTTAAATCCTTGAAGAACCATCATGTAGAACCTCCATGAAGAACTACAGTAACAAAAGGACGATCAAACGAAAAGAAAGAGAAGTTGAAAGCACAAGGCGAAACCTTGTAAAGATTTAGATAGATCTCCATGATAACATAATTGCGAGAGCTTGGAACTTCGGGAAAGAAAGATGAGCTATTGAAACCAAGAATAAGTATGATGAACCACTCCGGAAAACAGGAATTAATCACTTGGATGGAACAAGAATAAGAATTATGTTATGCGTATCCTTCAACAATTTAATTGCTGACAAGCAATGGATTTGGCATACTACTTATCCTCGTCAAAAGATTAAGAGAGAGATATAGCGCAAACTTGAGAAGGTCTTCAAGAAACCACCGGTAGAATTTGAAAAGCACGAATGCATAGATATGATACATGAAGGGATATGATACACGAAGGAAGAAAAACTCTTTAACGAACCACCGTAAGAATTGAAAAAGAACGAATGAAATATAAAGAAACACCGGGAAGAAATATAAAATGAACGAAGATGCTTGAGAGGATTTAGATACATGAGAACGAAAAGATCACGAGCCGATTAAAGATCACTTGAACGAAGCACCGGTAAAATTGGAGAATGATAACTGAAAGCTGAGAATGAATAATCCCGAAATAATGGCCTTCGGGGAATCAAACTGAAAATACTCCTGAATTTGCACCGGATGGATAAAAAGAATTCTCACAATCACCAATTATGAGAGGATGGCCTCGAACTAGAACTATGAATCTCTGAGAGAGCGGATAAGATATGGAGGAAAAACTCTTCTTCGGTCTTCAAAAGCTGAGAATGACGACGAGAAACACCACCATGAATTATTTAGACACTCCGGAATGAAGAATGGAAAGGTTGAGTTAACGATGAAAAGAATTTGACAGATCTTGGAGAAAACATTTGACTGATGATAAATCATTCTTACGTCAAACTTCAAAATGAATTTGAAAAGCTTCGGGAAAATAAGAAGAGTCAGGTAAGATCCTGGGAAAAAACCTGTGGGTTAGGGCCCACTCAAAAGAAACTCCGTTGAGATGATTTAAAGAGAGAGATTGCACCGGTAGAATTAAATGGCTTGAATGAGATAACAACCTCGAAATGGGTTGAACTGATCTTGAATGAAAAGACGAGCCTTCTGAGATATGTTGAGCACTCCAGGACAATAGGATATCGAGAGGTGAACGATTAAGAATTGCGCCGGCATGAGAAAGCCTTGAAATGAGGAAAGGAATATGATCAACAAAGCTTGAATTGAATCCACCGGAGAAGAAAATGAGTGAACAGTGACGAACTTGAAGCTCCGTTAGAATCTTCCTGAGAATCACCGGATAAGAACATTGATGGAAAAGGAATGGAGAGACTTCCCAAGAATAAAAGGATACTTGATAAACACATTGGATTCCTTGAAGAAAAAGGGTGGGAGGGTGGGAAAAAAAACAAAGGTAACTTGAGGATGGATAAAGACAACACCATTGAGAAGAAACTAGTAATAGATCTTGCTGATATTGGAATTATCGGATCCACTTGAAGAGAGACACACCGGTCAAAAAAGATTTATATGACAATCTCGATTATCAAGAAGGATTTGTATTCACATAGAAATATGAGAACACCGCTTAAGCAAGGTCTGGAATCAACATTTGACTTCGAAGCAACTCGAATACCACAACTCAAAAACAAAACAAGGATTAGCTTGCAGAATAAGCCGGAACAAACATATGATAGAGATTTCGTCCGAAGTTTTTGTGGTCGGGCCTACACGGGCTCAATCGTACAGCACCATCATGTACAAGGCAGTGCACATGACATACGATGTGTCCCCGAGTCGGCATAGCCAAGGACTCTTTAAGACACAATGAGACCACTGTAAAACCGACCATGAATAGGCGGACAACTAGACGTCGAACCCCAATTTCGTATCATACATCTGTCGGAAAGATACCCAAAGAGCTACTTGAATTCCCACTTATAAACTCCCTAAATTTTCCGGTTATGCAATCAAGTGTTGGGGATACAGGGGAAGCATAATATCTCACCCAAAACTAGCAAATCCTACATCCAGCTGTATCCATCCTTCAACACATAACCAAGAAACCTTCGAAAATCGTCTACCTCAACCTTCGAAAAGCATCCGTTATACAAGTTATGGCAATACTCCCGAACTCCCGCC
Organism: Triticum dicoccoides; assembly: GCF_002162155.2. Taxonomy (NCBI): domain Eukaryota; kingdom Viridiplantae; phylum Streptophyta; class Magnoliopsida; order Poales; family Poaceae; genus Triticum; species Triticum dicoccoides. The sequence goes on from NC_041390.1 coordinate 321,806,964, forward strand.
CCAGTACTGGGTGGCGTCGAGGTTATCTCACCAACGAACTGCATAAAAGATATTTTCGATGTCGGCGTACTAAACTCAGGTATTCCAGAACTGAACGATAAAATTATGACAACAACACCTCAGCGCTCAACTCCCTGGGACACTTCCACAAAACCCCTGACAGGAGGCACCAAGACAATGTTCTCGTCATAAAACCATCAGAACGATTCCAAGATACCCGCGTGATCCTAAATTTTTTTGGTGAAATTTGAGAAGAGAAGAGTCAAAACTCTACGTCAGGATGCCTTACCAGAGCGATGAGGAGACTGGGAAGTAAAAAGAATTCCTAAACTCTCCGATATATAATTCCTAAATGACTCAAAACATTTTTGTAGACACAACTCGGCCGCTAAAAACGATCAAGCAATGGGGCTCCTAAGGTCGGGGAAGGCTCTGATACCAACTTGTAATGCCCTCGATGCGGCTATATCTCCCACGCGTCGAAGCACGACTTAGAGGCATAACCGCATTGAAAGCAATGTTGCAAGTGAGGTAGTCTTCACACAACCCATGTAATACATAGGGGAAAGAGATACATAGCTGGCTTACAATCGCCACTTCACACAAATACATGAATAAAGCATTACATCATCCAAATACAACCAGGGCCCGACTACGGAACCAAAATAAAAGAAGAATCCCAAATGCTACAAAGGTCCCCCGATCGACCCCACCTGGGCTCCACTACTGATCAACTAGAATGACACAACACAAAGGACAAGATCTTCATCGAGCTCCTCCTTGAGCTTGGTTGCATCATCGGCACGGAGTCAACGGCACCTGCAAACTGGTTTTGGAAGTATCTGTGAGCCACGGGGACTCAGCAATCTCGCACCCTCGCGATCAAGACTATTTAAGCTTATGGGTAAGGTAAAGGTATGAGGTGGAGCTGCAGCAAGTGACTAGCATATATGGTGGCTAACATACGCAAATGAGAGCGAGAAGAGAAAGCAAAGCACGATCGATAAAAGTATGATCAAGAAGTGATCCTATAACAACCTACGTCAAACATAACTCCAACACCGTGTTCACTTCCCGGACTCCGCCGGAAAGAGACCATCATGGTTACACACGCGGTTGATGTATTTTAAATAAGGTTAACTTCAGGTTTTCTACAACCGGATATTAACAAATTCCCATCTGCCCATAACCGCGGGCACGGCTTTCGAAAGTTCAAATCCCTGCAGGGGTGTCCCAACTTAGCCCATCACAAGCTCTCACGGTCAACGAAGGAATAGACCTCCTCCCGAGACGTTCCGATCAGACTCGGTATCCCGGTACAACAAGACATTTTGACAGGGTAAAACTAAAACAGCAACACCACCCGAATGTGCCGACAAATCCCGATTGGAGCTGCACATATCTCTTTCTCAGGGCACACTGAATCGTCCAAACTTCCGGTAGGCCAGCCCAGAGTTGCCCCTGGTGTCCACCGGCGGCTAACAAGTTGGACCAACACTCAGAGGAGCACTGGCCCGGGGGGTTAAAATAATGATGACCCGCAGGAGCGCGACTCCCAAGGGAAAAGAAAAGGCTAGGTGGCAAATGGTAAAACCAATGTTGGGCATTGCTGGAAGATCTTGACTTAAGGCGAACTGTCAAGGGGTTCCCATTATTACCCAACCGCGTAAGGAACGCAAAATCCGGGAACATAACACCGATATGACGGAAACTAGGGCGGCAAGAGTGGAACAAAACACCAGGCATAAGGCCGAGCCTTCCACCCTTTACCAAGTATATAGATTCATTAATTAAATAAGATATATTGTGATATCCAAACAAGTAAACATGTTCCAATAAGGAACAACATCTCCATGTTCCAAACAGGAACAAACTTCAATCTTCACCTGCAACTAACAACGCTATAAGAGGGGCTGAGCAAAGCGGTAACATAGCCAAACAACGGTTTTCTAGGACAAGGTGGGTTAGAGGCTTGGTTCAACAATATGGGTGGCATGATAAGCAAGTGGTAGGTATCGCAGCATAGGCATATCAAAAGAGCGAGCATCTAGCAAAGCAAAGATAGTAGTGATTTCGAGGGTATGATCATCTTGCCTGAAATCCCGCAAGGAAGAAGAACAAGTCCATGAAGAAGACAAACAGACGTAGATGAATGGGTACTCACAAACGCGACGTTAATGGAACCAACCCGAAGAAGCAACACCGGAAAGAAGCACACAACATAGTAAACAACCACGACATGAACATGGTATGATATGCGGGATGCGGTATGCGATGCATATGCATGATTGGACAAGGAATTCATGAACCTGGCCTCAACATGGGAATCCAAGTGCGCCACTGGAAAGATGAGATGAAATCGCTTGAAAACGATATAAAGATCACCGGAATCGGAGTTACGGTTTGGAAATGGCAAGCGATTCAAATAATGACACCGGTCTGCGATTTACAGGAAGTAGCCATCTAAATGCAACGAGATGAACATGCTATAGCACTCAAATATGACAACAAAATACATGGCAGGGATGCATTCAAGATGCTTAAGAAAAGTCTAGCACTGAGCTACGGCTAAATCATCCATTAACAGGTTCAAACAAGCATGGCAAAAATGCATATGGCAAACAGATCTCAGACTTAGTGAGATTAACACTTGTCTGGAATATCAGAACAGGTAGCACACTTCGGAGCAACAAAACTATATGCTACAGGACCTGAACATGGCAAAGTAAAGCATGGCATTGAGCTACTCAAAGATCTTAACAAAAGTCCCTTAGTGACCTTGAGCCAAAAGGGATCAGAAAATACAATTGCAGGCATGTGAACATAGCAAAAACATAATCAGTTCTCAGACTTAAAGAAAATTGGCACATGCTGAAACATAACTCAAGTATCCATGTTTATGAGCTCGATGCACTCACTACGGAGCAAGTCATGATAAACTAAGCATTCACCCGTGAAGAATACATAAAATTCAAGCTAGACATGGCAAGAACAATAGCATAGCATGCACGGATCAACTACAACATCATCGACAAAATTGCAAACAAGTTGACAATCTGCCCAGATTCACAAAGTAGCAAAAGTAGAGCTCGATTGACTGAAGCTATGGTGCTCCATAATTGCAAAAAAAGACATGGATCGATAGAGCACTATAATATTAACAAAACATCCTTACTGACCATCCTCAAAAGAGGCCTGGATCACTAGGAAACAACAAGAACATATGCCATCATGAGATAAACAGATCAAGGACTTAGTGGAAATGTCCCTGAAAACAGAATTACCAAGTGCACCACTTTGCAAGCTTGTGCTAGTCACCACACACATCACAAAAATACATGGGTTGCACCTCTGGAAAGATGACAAAACCCTTAACAAAACATATTTAGAGCATGAGGGCATATCATGCACACATTAATCATGGCAAAAATGATAAAAACCTAAATGGAGCAGCAGATCTGACAATTATCTCAAGTAGCATACTTCGAACAGAAATTCGGGCATCAAGATGAACTCAAATGAAAATGATGCAGTGAGATGAAATGATGTACTCTCTGAGGCGAACATTTTGATATGCTATATGCATGAATCGGAGCTACGGATGCAAAGTTACGGCATGAAGAACATGGCCATATGGATCTGGGAATTCGGGGACTTAGTGAAAAATCTCACCCCAGGAAAAGTGGATCTCGCGGATCGGGACGGAGCGGTGCGGGGACGGGCGAGGGCGTTTGCATCGGGGACCGGTGGATCTGGTCCCGGTTGGCGCGGATGACGAGGACGGTGGATCTCGCCGGAGACAACGGGGACGGCGGCCGGAGTGGAAGAAGATTGCCAGAGTGGAGCGGGGAGGCGGGGACGGCTCCGGTGGCGAGCGGGGCGGCACGGCGGAGGCGATCTCCGGCGGGCGGCGGGGCGAACGCCGGCGAGGAGGCCTGGGGATAGTGCGGCGAGGCGGCCTGTGGCGCGGGTGCCGGCGAGCTTCAGCGGATCCGGGGCGGCGCGACCGCCGAGTCGGCGCGAGGCGCGGTCGGGCCCGGCGCGGCCCGGCGCGGGCCGGCCGTGGGCTCCGCGGGCCGGCGGCGGCTCCGGAGGAGAGCGAGGAGCCGCATGGACAAGTGGCGGCGTCTGATTCGTCGGAGGCGGCGGTCGGACATGTCCGGGCGGTGGGGATTTTTGTCCGGTGTGCGAGGTAGGGGAAGGCTAGGGTTAGACTGTGAATTTCGGAGGGTTGCACATATATATAGGTAGAGGGAGCTAGGAGAGTCCAAATGAGGTCCGGTTTTCGGCCACGCGATCGTGATCGAATGCTCTAGATGATGGAGAGGGTTTAGGTGGGTTTTGGGCCAAATTGGAGGGGTGTTGGGCTGCAACACACACGAGGCCTCTTCGGTCCCTCGGTTAACCGTTGGAGTATCAAATGAAGTCCAAATGGTACGAAACTTGACAAGTGGTCTACCGGTAGGAAACCAAGGCCGCTTGGAAAGTCTCGGTCCAATCCGGAAATGTTTAATCCCCACACATGAAAGAAAGGTAGAAATGACCACCGGAGGAGAACGAAGCGCCGGATTGCAAAACGAACAACGGGAAAAATGCTCGGATGCATGAGATGAACATGTATGCAAATGAAATGCGCATGATGACCTTATATGCAATGCATGACATGCAAGCAATGACAAGGCAACAACAACGCATAACTGGACGACACCTGGCACATCAGTCTCGGGGCATTACACGGGATGCGTGGCCTTCCAGGCCGTGGCGGCGACGGCCGGCTCGGGCATCGACTTCACGCTCTGGCCAGATGTGAGGGAGTTCTGGAAGCAGTGGTTGTATGTGGATGTCAGCGTGTGCAACCCCTTGCTCCTGCTTTCGCGAGTGCCAGCGGTACCCAGCTCTAGCTAGGGGCATGTGAAGCTTGTCAACCATCGGCTCGCCCATGTCTGGTCCAGGCTGACCAGGTTGAAGAAGATCAGGGTGATGGCACCGATGGTGGTGAAGGTGTTCGTCCAGTGATGAATCGTTCCGCTCCAGTGCCATTCTCGCCCAATGTTGGCCTTTACCAGCAGCAAGGACCCCATGTGGCTCCAGGTGCCTGTGCTTCCTTCCAAGACACTGCGCGTGATGCTCGAGCTTCAGACGGGCGGCCTAGTACCAGCCGCGCTTCCTTTGGAGGGTTGCCTCCTATACCAATGCTCGAACAAGGAGGACTTCTTGAGGCAGATGCCCCTTTTTGACGAGTGGGGGCTGCACCCGGAGGACTTTGAAGGGCCTCGCGAGAATCCCGTCTTCGTGCCTCCTTTGCTTGTCGACCCAGCGGTGTGCGCCCCGGATGTTGATGCAGGGGGCGAACGCCACCAGGTACCACTGGGGCGACTGGGAGCTGGTGTCGTCTGGTGCTCCTGAGGTAGTCGTTCGTGAGGTTCTGGCGAGCGCTCTTGAGGGGGACGCTGGAGAGCTGGTGCGGCCCGACGCTCCTGAGGCGGCCACCGAAGAAGCCCTGCCAAGTGCCCCAGGTGCTGATAGTCACGCCCCGAACCTCGGGCAGCTTCACCTGAACCTTGAAGCACTTCGCAATAGGAAGGGGCCTTCGAGATGTAGTGGTGACGCCTACCGGCCGATGAAGCAGAGGAAGTACATAGCCGTAGACGAGTAAGTACCTTATATTCGTGATTTCCCGCAAGTCATGTCCTTTCCTGACAATTGCTCCTCAGGATCCCTTCGGCTATGGCTGTTGGGGATACACATAATAGGTAGGCCCACGAATGGTCGAAATATCATAAAGCATGGGGTCCACACAACATGTGGGTCCAGATAAATTTTATACAGGCATACTATCCACTCGGACAAGCAGCATACTATCCACTCGACCAATCAGCATACCATCCACTCGGATGAGAGTTCACCACTCGACCGTACGACTCACTCAGATATATGAAGACCAGCAGACAGCAAAGCAGTCGGCATCGTTCTCATAGTGAAGGCTTGGTAGTGGGCTGGTATTATGGCATTCATGCCCCACTTTGTAACATAGGAGGTGAGGGGGTGGTGCACTCTATATAAGCCACCCCCACCACTAGACGAGGGGGTTCTTTTCTTCCACCTCTCTCTCTCTCAAATACACCATGTAATCTCCGGATATACACTAAGATAAAACAAAGCCTCTTCGGAGCACGAGACGTAGGGTTGTTATCTCCACCGTGAGAGACCCGAACCCGCTAAAACTACCGTGTCACCCGTATGCATCTCGATAGATCATGCTCCGTTACCCTATACCTTATTATTGTCGGAATTGTTCCCACGACAGTTGGCGCCCACCGTGGGGCATGGCGTTTATCGAGCCATGATGCAAATGGTTTTCTTTCTTCAATATTCGTCCGCCGATCAACAATCATCAATGGAGGATCTGATCCAGGATGTTTCAGACATCACTCCATTCACAGGGGAGTCATGCTACTCTTTGTGTATTGGGATCAGGAAGTCTCATTCCATACTATCTTATTCTTTACAATCGATCTTTAATCTAACAATGGTTGTTTTTCTTTTTGACATCAACTAGAGAGCACGAGCAACAGCGGCACCATTCGGACAAACGCCATGGAGGCAGAGCTCCCGACATGGCCAGTCCGCTGTCACTTATCTTCTTCATCACAAACTGCCGACATGAAAGCAGGAAGTCAACCGCGCCTCCGCGCAGGACCACCGGTGACGTCCGCTTCATCGTCGTCATGCACGACCACCAACGCCGTCCGCATCATCATCATCACGCACGACCACTGGCGTCGTTGTCACGCACGGCCACCGTCGCCGTTCGCCTCGTCGTTGACTTCGGCATCATCTTCTCGGCTGCTCGGCGCCGGCCTCCTAAGTGGAGGCGCAGGCCCGGCGCGGCGTAGGCACGCATCGCTCCTTCCTCCGGCGCCGGTCGCCGGCGATGGTCTCGGTGGCGGGGGTGTGCTACAACAACAAGCTACGAAACAACTTCATCCTGCAACCGATGGCTGTTCAGGATTGAAGGAATCAATGCCTGGTAAGGTCTTGCATAACCTGGGCCGTTTCCTCTCTTAATTAACTGCATGCAGGAAACAATGGAAACGGAAGGATGTGGTGAAGGAATCTTCAACGCCGGATTAATTGGCTGCCTCATTAATTAGCCATTCAAACAAGGTGTGTTGATCCATATTTTACGCAGCCTCCAGCGCAAACGCAACTTGCACTGACTTCAAGCTGGCCCGGCCACTCCGCTAATATGAGTCGGTACTCTGGTACGCTCGGACAAGTACAAGTCTACACTCGACATATGCAACACACAACCAGCCCGACTGGTCAACCCAACACTCGGGCATGCATCGTTTTCTTGGACACGTTTAGGTGACTAATGTGCACGCACTTAATCATTCATGTGTTCCCACTCGATCGGACGCCTCCTCGACGACATGCTCAATTTGATCACCTCATGCAGTGCCACTCGGTTGGACACGTCCTCGACACTCGGACGCCCTGCGCCTCGTCACTCCGAGGGACACGTCTATCTTACCCGAACGTGACACGTCTACTTTACTCGGTCGGCCCGGGCATCGTCACTCCGTGAGAGTCATCTACTTCACTTGGATGTCCTGCGCGTCATCACTCCGCGGCACGCGTCTACATCACCCGGACGCTTCGCGCGTCGCCACTCTATGGGACACGTCTACGTCACTCGCATGCCCCGCTCGTCGCCACTCCGCGGGACGCGACTACATCACTCGGACGCCCCGCGCGTCATCACTCCACAACACGCGCCTCTACTTCACACGGACGCCATGCGCATCGTCACTCTGCTGGATGCGTCTTCATCATTCGGCCGCTCCGCGTCGCCACTCGGTTGGTCACCTCATAACCATTCGGCCGCTCCATGCGTCGCCACTCGGTTGGTCACCACATAACCATTCGGCCGCTCCGTGCGTCGCCACTCGGTTGGTCACCACATAACCATTCGGCCGCTCCGCGCGTCGCCACTCGGTTGGTCACCTCATAACCATTCGACAGCTTCATGCGTCGCCAACCGGTTGGTCACCTCATAACCATTCGGCCGCCTCGCACGTCGCCATCGGTTGGTCACCTCATCACCACTCGACCGCTCCGCGCGTCGCCAACAGGTTGGTCACCT
>NC_041390.1:321815827-321816425 GCF_002162155.2 Triticum dicoccoides
CCACTCGACCGCTCCGCGCGTCGCCAATCAGTTGGTCACCTCATAACCATTCGGCCGCCCTGCGCGTCGCCATCGGTTGGTCACTTCATCACCACTCAGCCGCCCCGCGCGTCGCCACTCGGTTGGTCACCTCATAACCACTCAGCCGCCCGCGCGTCGCCACTCGGTTGGTCACCTCATAACCACTCGGCCGCCCCGCGCATCGCCACTCGGTTGGTCACATCATCACCACTCGGCATCCCCCAGTGGGTGACTTAGCTGCGAATCTTTTTCACCTAAGTTCAAGAAATCCTACCGAGTGATGAGTCGGCCTCTCACTTGGGGGCCTAAAGGCGAATCTTTTTCGCCTAAGTTCAAGAAATCCTATCGAGTGATGAGTCAGCCTCTCACTCGGGGGCTTAGCTGCGAAACTGTTTCGCCTAGGTTCAAAAAATCCTACCGAGTGGGGAGCAAACCTCCCACTCAGGGGCTTAGCTGTAGTCCAGTACTCACCTAAGTTTGAAAAAATCCTACCGAGTGGAGAGCAAACCTCCCACTCGGGGGCTTAGCTGCAGTCCAGTACTCGCCTAAGTTTGAAAAAATCCTACCGAGTGGAGAG
>NC_041390.1:321816708-321890863 GCF_002162155.2 Triticum dicoccoides
CAGTCCAGTACTCGCCTAAGTTTGAAGAAATCCTACCGAGTGGAGAGCAAACCTCCCACTCGGGGGCTTAGCTGCAGTTCAGTACTCGCCTAAGTTTGAAAAAATCATACCAAGTGGAGAGCAAACCTCCCACTCGGGGGCTTAGCTGCAGTCCAGTACTCGCCTAAATTTGAAAAAAAAATCCTACCGAGTGGAGAGCAAACCTCCCACTCGGGGGCTTAGCTGCAGTCCAGTACTCGCCAAAGTGTTTGAAATCCTACCGAGTGGAGAGCAAGCCTCCCACTCGGAGGCTTAGCTCTAGTCCAAGGACTCGCCTAAGTAGCCAAAATCTGACTGAGACAACAGCAAACCTCTAACTCAAGGAGCTGCATCACAAGTATAATGTGTGCTCCATCCCTATCCGCAAGGACACCGAGACGAAGGTCGACTGTCACCATCGCCTCGTCACGACTCGAATACTCACGCGCCTTCAGACAGCTAAGTCATTTTACATTCTGTTATTTCCGTCTTCCTGAGTGTCTCGTAATTCACACATCACGTTCACTTGGAGGCCACGCCACTGACTGTACCTCTATGCTCGGCTGCTTATTTTCACATACTTGCTTAGTACTGGTTATGTGACTCCCGAGTCCAACTTCCATTTTTTCGCATACATCATTCACAAACACCATGTGTCGTTCTTCATTTCGAGTTTGCATCGGTCCTCCGGGGCTGCAACTTAGTCGAAACACTACACTTTCGTTTTATTTGAGCCATTACTCCAATGTGTTCAATCAGATCCGTCGCTTCAACAAGTTTGAACGGATCCTTCGCTATTTCAAACTCTTGTTGGTTAACCAGCAAGCCCCTTGCACTCCCAGCGGGTGTCTATGGGTGTTATTCACACAAATCATTTCAGCACACATCAAATTTCCTCGAGAAATTATTTCATTGGCTTGTGTCGTTTATTACACAAGTTACACGATCACTTGACGGCCCTATGCGCCAACTTCATCGCTGCTCGGACTTGGTCACCATACCGGTCCCAGCGCACCACAACACTGACCTTATCACTCTGTTGACTTCAAACACATCCAGTCAACCCCTCTGCAGAATCCTCTTCATCGTATCAATAATATAGACCTTGTCAGGCATGAGACAGATATGTCCCTTTTATAATCAAACTTCACACTTCACTCCTTTGCGAGTTTGCCTCTTTCGAGCATCACTCGGAAGCTTCTCCTCATCTTTACCCGAGTCCGACTCGATGAATTGCAAATCAGCCATTCAAAACTATATTTCTCGTATTCCGACATGTCCATTGTCGAAGCCTGTAGTATGCTCGGGGGCTATGCCGCACTCGGGGACTGCATCTCATTTGGAATGACACTCTCCTGAGTGGTCGAGTACTTCATCACCAATCAGATCCTTCACTTCAACAAGCGCATTCAATCCGCCACTTTGACAAGTTTTATAATCACCCAGGACGCTCTGCGCGCCATCTTCATTCCTACTCAAACTTAGTTATCACGCCGGTCTTGTTGCGTCGCAACCGCACTACATCAACCTCATCACTGCTTTAGCTTCGAAAGTATCTGGCTAACTCCTTCGAAGACAATTTTAGCCACTTGGCTGGACACGCAATCTTTCACTCGGCTGCCCCGCGCGTCGTCACCTGGCCACGCCACGCGTCGTCACTCGTCCAGCCCGCGCATCACCACTTGGATGGATACGCATTCCTTCAATCGGCCACCTCGAGAATCCTCACTCGGCCATCCCGCACATCACCACTCGGTTGTGCACGTCTTCACCACTTGGCCGCTCCGTGCGTCGCCTCTCGGTTGTGCATGCCTTCACCACACGGCCGCCCCGCGCGTCACCACTTGGATGGACACGTAGTCCTTCACTCGGCCACCTCGAGCATCCTCTCTCGGTCGTCCCGCACGTCGCCAGTCGGTTGTGCACGTCTTCACCACTTGGCTACTCCGCGCGTCGCCTCTTGGTTGTGCATGCCTTCACCACACGGCCGCCCCGCGTGTCACCACTTGGCTGGACACGTAGTCATTCACTCGGCCACCTCGTGCATCCTCACTCGGCCGCCCCGTGCGTCGCCACTCGGTTGTGCACATCTTCACCACTCGACCGCTCCGTGCATCGTCACTCGGTTGGGCACCTCATCACCACTCGGCCGCCCCGTGCGTCGCCATCAGTTGGTCACCTCATCACCACTCGCTCGCCCTGCGCGTCTCCATCGGTTGGTCACCTCATCACCACTCGGCCGCCCCGTGCGTCGTCACTCGGTTGTGCACATCATCGCCCCTCGGCCACCTCGCGCGTCACCATCAGTTGGACATGTCTTTACCTCTACACCCCCAGCATGGGAACGACTAAGTTACTCATATGATCAAACCTCATATCACACTCTGTAGCTAGCTTACCTCTTTCGAGCATCACTCGGGGGCTACGCTCAGCCATTGCCCATGCCGCCCTCAGGGGTTACGCCCATTCGATCAACCCATCGATCACATCAGGAGTATCTTTCTGACCATACATGCTAGTTCCGCCGAAAATTTATAAGGGTAGGTACCGTTCACTCGGACGATCGTCCAAGTCATTTATTGAAGTCATCTTTAGGACTGTAAAAGGGTGAAACGATGGTCCTCTATGGATACACTTGGCCCTTATCCTAGGCTCCAAGGCGTCAGTTTCACAAACTTGGACTCAGAGATGGCATGCGCTGGTGTTCCCCCGGGATGATGAGTGGCATCTCTCCGGAGAGTCAGCCCACACACTAGCCTCGCCACTCGGGATTCATGGCATGTCGATGTCAGACCACTAGTCTATCTCCTCCGGGAGACATATGAATGCCACCAAGTTTTTCCTTGCAGTCAACATACCCAGATCAGTTGGGAAGCACGTCCACTCGGACAAATACCCCTTTCATGCAAAATCTAACGGTCAATATAAGAAGTACTACTGGAACGACCACTCCCTGGAGTGTCCAGCTTTTTTCTACAGTCGGCAGTTTCAAAGCCGAGTTCATTCACTGTGCCAAGAGCATGAAGATTCACCTGCTTGACCAAGTTCCAGGCTGAATTTATTCCGTGCCGAGTGCACGAAGATCAGTCCGACTGACTCAGCTCCAGGCTGAGCTTATTTACCATGTCAAGCATCTGAAGATGCATCCGGTTCACTCAATTTCATCCTAAAAGATATTTACCGTGTCGACTGCATGGAGGTTTACCAGGAGACTTAAACCCTCTGCCCGACTCATCTAGTCCGACAGAGGCTCCGGGACTACACCCAGTGGGTGCACTCAGCGTGCCCCCACTGGAAGAGAACTCAGAAAGAAACATTTTTGCTCGGTCAAGACCAGCTCCAGATCACTCAAGTATTACTCGACTTCCGAGTCGAGGAGAAACAAGCTAGACCAATACCATATTCTCAAGTACTACTCGACCTTTGAGTCGGGGAGGAACAAGTTCAATCGGTACCGGCCAAGAAGATTTTTACTTTTCTCAAACCCCCGCCGACTGCCCGCAGTTGACGGCGGTCTCGGGGACTACACCCAGTGGGTGCACTCAGTGTGCCCCCACTAGAGTAATCTCCACTTGGTATGACCTGACCAGTCCGAGTGATGAACAACAAACAAACAAGTTCTAAAGGCTCCCATCGGCTACCAAAAAAAATTGCTATAAGGTGAGTTTAACACTCCTCTATGGACCTGTCTTGAGCCTTCTTCTAGGACTCAAAGCGTGAAACTCATAAGTTTGGATCAAGAACCGACTCGTATTGACGTTCCTCCGGGATAAGAATGGCATCTCTCCAAGAGAACAGTCCATGCGTCAATCTTCTTGCCCGGATTTAATGACACATCCATACTCTGATCACAAGTTAACCTCTTCCAAGAATTGATCGAATGTCACCAAGTTGCTCCTCGCGGGCACTTACCCTAGATCAGTCGGGAAGCACAGTACCAGAATCCATTGAGATTTTGTTCAAACCTTGGTTGTCTGAAAGCACGATGACAAGTACCGAGTATTTCCGTAATCACTCGGACCAAATTGTGTCTTTCACGAACTCGTTCTGCAAAATCGCAATCGATTCGAGGGCTAGTGTTGGGGATACACATAATAGGTAGGCCCATGAATGGTCGAAATATCATAAAGCATGGGTTCCACACAACATGTGGGTCCAGATAAATTTTATACAGGCATACTATCCACTCGGACAAGCAGCATACTATCCACTCGACCAAGCAGCATACCATCCACTCGGATGACAGTTCACCACTCGACCGTATGACTCACTCGGATATACGAAGACCAGCAGATAGCAAAGCAGTCGGTATCATTCTCATAGTGAGGGGTTGGTAGTGGGCTGGTATTATGGCATTCATGCCCCACTTTGTAACATAGGAGGTGAGGGGGTGGCGCTGTCACAGCCCTAGAATTTTTTGCAATAGTTGCATAAGAGAGCATCCATGCATCATGTCTAAATTCTGAAAGTTGAATTGAGGTTAGTTGAAACCCTCAGAAATCACTATAGAAATAATCAACATTAAAAATCTTTTCAAATGAGTCCAAGGAAATGTTCCTGTTATTCTGTAAAAATATTGGCAAGAGGTAAAATTAAAACCAATACATTTGGAGTTTCAGAAATATTATTTTGGGCATTTGAAATTAATTCAATAACTATTTGAATTGGATCTATATTTATTATATAATAAATATATGTTCAATAATTCTAGAAATTGTTGTGTAGCTTTGGATAAGTCCATTTAGTTCACACAATTATTTTCATGAATTTTGGAAATTGTTTGTCTTTGAACTGAATCAAAACATATTAGCAAAAATAGAAAAACAGAACAATTAATAAAAGAGAGAGAGAGAGAGAGAGAGAGAGAAGGACTCACCTGGGCTTCTCACCTGCAGTAGAGCCGGCCCAGCTCCTGATCCGGCCCAGCCCACCAGGGGCTCCCCGGTCTTCTTCCTCCTTTGACAGAAGGACAGAGGCGCGTGGCCACCGCGCGCCGGCGCACGCCCGACCACCTCCTGCTTCCACCGCGACGCCTCGGCCCTTCTAGCATCGCCACGCGACCCTCCTCGGTCCCCTGTCACTTTCCCCTCTCTCCCTGGAGCTCCTCCCCTCCTCTATCTCTCGGCCCCAAGCGAGACCAAGAACCGCCGTCGCCGCCGTCCACCGCTCGCATAGCCACCGGCCTCCCCTACGCCCCTAGACGTGCCCCTGAGATCCGCGACGACGTCCTCGTTCTCTCCACCGAGTCACACAACGCCAGGTGCCCGGGAATGCCTCCACCACTGTCGTCTTCAACTCCGGCCTTCGAGATCGCGGGCAATGCCCTGATGTCGTCCGACCTCCTGAGCTCGTCCGCTCGCCCGAGCATCACCAGCGTGCTCGCCGCGCTCCTGTGAACCTGCAGCACCCACGGGTTCGCCCTGTTGTGCACCGTAGCGCCGTTTCCGCCAACGTCCGAGGTTCGGCAGCCGCTGAGCTCGACGCCGGCGAGGATTACGGCCACCCCAGCTCGCCCCGTTTGCACTGTTGGATGCGCGTGACCGCCAGCAGCTCGTAGATGCTCTCCATCATCAATTTGGGCGCCAGAGGAGCGAACACGAGCCCATCCGCCGCACCTGTCGTCACCGGCGTCGAGCCGCCGGCGCATTAGCCCCAGTTGACCAGGAGTTTGACCTCCCCTGGCTCAATGACAGGTGGGGCCGCCCCGCTAACTAATGTAGATTAGGCTTAACTAAACCTGGTTTAGCTACTAACACACGGGACCCACTGGTCAGTTTGACCTGGGCTGCCCCATTGACTCGCTTACGTCATGCTGACGTAGTGCTAATGCAGTAATGCATTTTCTAGAATTACTTTATTTCTAAATAATCCAGGAAATTCCAAAAAACAGTTTAAACTTCTAGAAATCATAGAAATTCAACCGTAACTCCAAATGAAATAATTTATATATGAAAAATTATCAGAAAAATTCAAGGAATCCATCTGTACCATTTTCATGCATGTTTGAGCAAGGTAACCTCACTGTTTAGGATGAAACATGATTAGGGCAAATTTCATAATAGGTTTGGAGTTGGAATTTGATATAGTTTTGAATTCCACTTCAATTAAAATGACTTTCTGTTGCATTAGCCCAAATCACAACATATTGCCATGTCATGATCATGCATCATATTGTTGCATTGCATTGATTGTATCCTTCCTTATTTGCCGGTAATTGCCCCCTCTCAGTTGACGTTGTTTCCAACGACATGATCGATGACACCGATGGAGAGCTATTCTATCTTCAGAAGTCCCAGGCAAGCAAAACCCCCTTGTTCATTCCGATACAATCCCAATCTCTCGCCCCTGCTCTCTTTTACTGCATTAGGACAACACCGATTCAACTGTTACATGTTGCGGTAGTTGAACCTTTCCTCTGCATGACCTGTCATTGCCAAAGTAAATAGATGAAACCCACTAGCATGAGTAGGAGTTGTTTGAGCCCTGTTGTGCCTACTCATTCATGCTTGTTTGTCATGCCTGCTACTGCTTAGAGTTGAGTCAGGTCTGATTCATAGGGGATGAATTGGAATTTGGTGAACATGTCCTACCATTGAGAGCTAAGTATGTGAACACAATTTGGTAAAGGTAGCGGTGAGAGGCCATGTAGGAGTACATGGTGGGTTGTCTCATTGCAACCGTCCTTAGGAGCTGAGTTCTGTGTTTGTGATCCTTGAACAGTTACTACTACACATTGGGCACCGGGCGCTCCAAGCTCTCTCGACTTATTAATCAACTCGATCTCTGTCCAGGAGTTGCAAGTAGTTTCTGGTGTTTGTAGGTAGTGCTAGTAGTCTACCAAGTGGCACCCGGTACAGGTGGGCTTGGGACAGACTAGGCACAGTGGCCCGGTGTACCAAGTGGCACACGGATGGTGGGCTTGGGAACCCTACTCACATCGTTTGGGGCCGTGAGTGACACCCCGGCCGGATCTCCTTGCGGATGGAACCCGAATAGGCGATAAACCTGGACTAGAGACTGGTTGGTTAGTCAGGTCGTGGCCGACTCCCTCGCCAGGCTTCCGCTTGAAGGTTGCCGAGATACACGATGTGTACATGGTGGTAAGTGGCGAGAGCGTGTGTGAAGAAGTACACCCCTGCAGGGTTATCATTATCTATTCGAATAGCCGGATTCCTCGGATATGGAAACTTGGACCCCTTGCATAGTTCATAGACAAGTGAAAGTGGATACTCTAAAACTCGCAAGATAAGCGTGAGTGCTATGGATGGCGTTCTCGCAGGGAGGCGGGAGCGGATCCATAGTGGTGTATTGGTATGGTGAATTTGTGGACTCGTGTGCACCACCTCAAAAGAGTTACTTGCAGTCGTAGTTCAGGTTAGCCATCGAGTCAAAGCTGGCTTGCTGCAGTTAACTCCACCACCCCTTTTGTTGATACCGATGCATATGTAGATAGTTCTGATGTATGTCTTGCTGGGTACATTTGTACTCACATTTGCTTATTTTATGTTTTGCAGAGAGACTTCAGTCTCGCTAGTAGTTCCGCTTGGACTTCGACGTTTAGCTTGTTACCTCAGCTACGATCTTGTACCCTTGGGAGGGTCTTGTAGATAGTCAGGCTTCTGAGCCTTGTTCATTTGTAGTTGTCTGTACCCAGACAAGTTAAGCTTCCGCATGTGCTTGTTGGTTGTATGCTCTGAATGTTGGGTCATGAGACCCATGTTTGTAATATCTCGCTCCTCGGAGCCTAATGAATAAATACTTGAGTCGTAGAGTTACGTTGTGATGCCATGTTGTATTTACACATGTCGAGCATATTGTGTGTATGATTGAAATGCTTGGTATGTGTGGGATCCGATAACCTAGTTGTTTATCCTTGGTAACATCTCTTATGGGGAAATGTAGTCTTGTGCTTCCATGAGCCATAGTAGTCCGCTACAGCCCGGTTCACCGGAGTCCTGCTAGCCCAGCTCTACTGCTCAGGACACTTGACTAGCCGGCATGTGTTTCACTTCGTTCCTATGTCTGTCCCTTCGGGGAAATGTCACGCGGTGACATCCGGAGTCCTGCCTAGCCTGCTACAGCCCGGGTTACCAGAGTCCTGTTAGCCCAGTGCTACAGCCCGGATTCACACGCTGCTAACCGACATGCTCGATGTTGATTCATGTATGCCTGTTCCCGTAAGTTAGTGCCACTTTGGGTTCACGACTAGTCATGTCGGCCCGGGTTCTCTGTCATATGGATGCTAGCGACACTATCATATACGTGAGCCAAAAGGCGCAAACGGTCCTGGGCCATGGTAAGGCGACCCCCGTGGGAATACCGTGCGTGAGGCCGCAAAGTGATATGAGGTGTTACAGGCTAGATCGGTGTGATTTTGAATTGGAGTTAGTATTATGACCCTTGGTGTTTTAGGGAGTCACCTAGTAATCTAGCCATGTTTTGTGTTCCCGGTGTGATGATTCTGGCCATCAATCTCGAAAGCATCTCGTGATGCCATCTAGTAGTAGGTATTCCACTCCTGTGTTCCTGACCCAAGATCCACTCTACTTACCTCGTGTTGATAGTGTTGCTCGTACCTTTAGGATATTACTAACCTTTGTGATAGTCCTCGAGGTCTGTGGTATTTCCTTCTTCTAAATACCATGAACCATTCTTGGCAGGAGTTCTTTTGAACCAAATGGTCACGACCAAAGTGCGTGTGATGGGTTCTCCATTCTATTTTGCGACTCTGCCAGTTCAACCTTTCTGCATGGGTTATCCGGAAGAAATATGCTGAATTTGTTCGGCATACTAATCCATGCATCCACAACTCAGAAAAGATATATGTCCCTTTGAGTTGTCTCTCTTTAGTTGTATTCTCACCTCTGTCTATCAATTGATAGCCAGGACTAGTTGTGCATTCGTGTTATCGACGCCTATTATTCTTGTGGTCCGTCAAGCCATTGTATTTCAGAATGACTAGGAGAAACAAACTCCAGTACCTCATCCATATCCAGGATTGGGTCAAAGTAGTTGTGTTCTGCAGATCAAATGCCAATCCAGCTTTTGTTCTGTTCTACCTTGTAGTATTACCCCCTTTATGTCAGGAATGTCATGATAATTGTACCTTCTCTTACGAATTCTTGACATAGTGATACTTCTCGCCATCATTATTCATTCCTCGGTTCCGTGTTGTCACAACCGGAATGCCGACAAGTGAATCGTGATGTGTGAAATCAATACTGCTAGCAACCCCGTTGATGGGTAGTTAATGGACAATAATCTCATTCTTAGCGTGTTGGTATTGAATCATCACCCTAAGCTTGATCGTGCTACCTAGTCCATTTTCCTAGTGCACTCTTCAATCGATGAGTTAGGATTATTCCAAATCCTCGCTCTTTTGATCATATCATCTTGCCCTAAGTAGCTAGATTGTTCTCGAGCTTAGTAACATACCGGTGGTTTGTGATTTTCTGAATATCTTCTCGGAAGTATCACCAGGTTGTCACCTGACCGCTATGTTGAGTTCGTGATCAAGTTGGTTTTCGAAACCACCCTTTCTCCAAGAATCTGTGTTGGGTACCCCTGAACTAGTTGGTTAAGCTAAACAACAACTTGGAGAGTTGGAAGATAAAAGCTTGCCTAACTTAGTTCGTTCCAAAGGGATATTCTTGTGTAGTGTGTGTTGAAGAAAGATGATATCTTCATCGATTGGTCCCTGTGATCAGTTGTTGGACCTATTGTCTTATCAATCCTTTGATTTGAGTGTGGGCTATCGTCAAATCAAATCAGTACCAACGATGTTCGTAATGCTGTCTTACTCGTGGTTGGTCCCTCGAGCATACACCATTACATCTTTTGGTCTGACCAATACTAACACATTGTTCACATAATGGTGGAAGTCCAGTTATATGGAAATTCCGATGAGTTGTTGTTGAGCCCAACAGCAACATCTTGTCTCCTCCATGATTCATGTTGAACATTCAGCTAGTGTTGGAAACTTTTGTAAGCATTGCCTTCGTGGTCCGTTCATGAGGTATATGTTTTGGTGAAAGAAGTGACTTTCTCTGATTCACGTGCATTTGGTGCAAGTTGCCGCCGTGAGTTCGAGGAAGATTGTTTTGTTTCCTATGGTACCATCCCAAGTCAGTCATGCACGTGCGAAGTGCTCTGTGGTTTGATAGGTTGGCCGCCTCCACTCCATATGTGCTCCTAGCACACCAGGCCACTAACTGATTTTCTCAAGGAGAAGGAGTCCCTTCATAAGAGCTAATCCGGACTTATGAAAAGACTTCAATATCCTCGATGATGGTTCCCCTACCTGAACTTGGTAGTGTTTAATATAAGACTACTACGTGGCCATGCTTGTCTGGGACAACATGTTCACATGTTTGTAGCAGAACCCGCTCATGTTTTGGAGCTTACTACCATAGTCCATCTCCCGAGAATCTCGCAACATCATCTCATCGATTTGTGTTGCAACCTTTCCTTTTCAGACATGCTGTTTGAAATGTCCTATTACCAACCAGATCTGAATCTCAGGCAGATATGATGGTTGAAACATTCCCAGCATTTGCATTATGTTCCCAGCTTGCACCCCAGCAATTGTTGTCCAAGATCATCTGCCAAAGTGGACTTACCATGGGTCCCATCCATTTCTGATGATAAGCAAAATCATCCATAGGATTGTCTTCAACAAGGTAGTCACATCATCCATTCTAGTCCGAGTATGTCATTCTTTCGAACTCCTTCAAATGATCGATTGTGATTGCCTCAGGAAGGTATAAAGAGTTTCAATGATCTCTGTCACATCCCTAGTTCTGGTATGCTCAAGGCTAGCTAGTCATGTGTGCATCATGTTTAAATTTCATTTAAATTTGAAATGGGGATTTGTGAAACCCTCAGAACCATTTTTGGAAATGACCCGGATAAAAATTGCTCCAAAAAGGTCCAAGAAAATGTTCATGTTGCTCTCTGAAAATATTGCACAGAGATAAAAATCAAACCAATATTTTTGGAGCTCACAAATATTTATTTTGGCCATTTGGAATTAATCCGATATTTATTTGCTTTGGATATATATTGTTATATATATATAATATTGTCCAAAAATTATGCCAGTAGTTGAGGAGCTCTGGAATAATACCACTAGCCCCTACAAAAATTGGCATAAGTAAATAAAATGATTTAGTATTTTACTAAATCATAAACAAATGTCAGAAAATAGAAAACAGAAAACAACAGAAAGGGAAATACTTACCTGGGCCTCCTACCTGGCAGCTCAGCAGCCCAGCAGGCCAGCCTGGCCAGCTGGCTGATGCTAGTCGTCCCCTTCCTCGCGCCAGGAGGACGGGGGCACGCGCTCGCCGCCGCGCGCATGGGCGCCACGCCACCAGCCTGCCTGCGTGCCCTCCCACTCGACGCTCTGGCCTCCCTGGACGACGCCACGCGCCGCCCCGTTCCCCTCTCACTCTACCGTGCCCATTCCTCTCCTCTCCCTCGCTCTCTCTCACCGCGCCCGAGCGCTACCGTCACCGCGGTTCGCCATAGCCGCAGCCACCGCCTCCCCCTCGCCTTTCTGACAAGCCCGAGAGCTTCGCCGCATCTCCCTCTTCCTCTTCGTCAAGCCACAAGACGCCGGATGCCCTATGGAGATGTCATCGCCATCGTCTTCCTCCTCGGACACCGCCGTCCACCGATTCCGATTTGCCGTCTTCAGCGCCTCCCCGAGCCCACTGTCCTGCTCAGCAACTCCGCCGTGAGCTCCTCTCCGCTTCCCCCTGCTTCCCCTCTCTTCTCCCCCTCGTTCCCGGGTCGTAGCCGTGGGTTCCACCCCGGCCGAAGCCATCCGCCGCGAGCTTCGCTCTGGCGAGCTCCGGCCACCCCTCCTCCTCCTACCTACCCCACTAGATGCGAGAGAGCATGGGCTATGCCCCGGTGCTCCAAGCTGCCGCCCCCGCGCCCTGCAGCGTGGATGCCGCCGCGTCCAGAGGTCGCCGACGACGACCCTAGCCGGCCTGACGGCAGGCCCGGCCTGCCAGGTGATTAGCCCTAATCACCATTTAACTAATCCTGACGCTGACAGTGGGCCCGGCACGCTCTAATCCTAATTAGACCAGTAAATCCCTCTGTTAACTAACTGAGTCACCGACGTGTGGACCCCACACGTCAGGTTTGACCTGGTCAGCACCGTTGAACACTGACGCAGTGCTGACCTCATGCTGACGCAGTTATTCATTTTCTGGAATTATTTTAAAACAGGAAATTCCAGAAAATGTTCAAAACTTCAAAAATTCATATAAATTCAACCGTAGCTCAGATTTAAATATTTTATATATGAAAAATTATCAGAAAAATTCAAGGAATCTGTTTATGGCATTTTCATGCATGTTTGAACAATGTTTGTCCTCTGTTTTGGACAAAACAAATAAATGGCATTTAACTAATCATATATGGACTTTGAATTTGAATCTTGTATGCAAACCAACTTCATTTAATTGTGTTGCTAGTTGCATTAGCTCATACAACATCACATAGTCATGCCATGTTCATGCATCATAATGTTGCATATGCTTGTGTTTGATTTCCGACACCGTTCCTTCTCGATAGGTCCTGCTCCGGAAAGTGTTCGAGAGTACCTATCAGTGGAGCAGTGCCCCCTTGTTGATCTACCAGGCAAGCAAACGATTCAACTGTTATGAGCCATGTTCTATTTTATTGCATTAGGACAACAACAATTCAACTGTTACTTTATGCTGCGGTAGTTGAACCCATTCCTCTGCATGACCTGTCATTGCCACAGTAAATAGTTAAAACCCACTAGCATGTGTAGGAGTTGATTGAGCCATGTTGTGTTCTTGCCATGCCATGCCTGCTATTGCTTAGAGTTGTGTCAGGTCTGATTCATCGGGAATGAATTGGAGTGGTACGATATGTTCTGGTGCTGAGAGTTAAGCGTGTGAACACGATTTGGTAAAGGTAGCGGTGAGAGGCCATGTAGGAGTACATGGTGGGTTGTCTCACTGGAACCGTCCTTAAGCACTGAGTTCCGTGTATGTTGTCCAATGACTAGCTACTACCACACATTGGAATGCTTAAGTGCCCCTCTCGACTTATTAGCCAACTTGATCTCTGTCCAGGAGTCGCAAATAATTTCTGGTGTTTGTAGGTAGTGTTAGTAGTCTACCAAGTGGCACCCGGCCAGGTGGGCTTGGGACAGACTAGGCACACGTGGCCCGGTGTATCGAGTGGCACCCGGATGGTGGATTCGGGAACCCTGTACACATCGTTTGGGACCGTGAGTGAAACCCCGGCCGGATCTCCTTGCGGATGGAACTCGAATAGGCGATAAACCTGGCCTAGAGTCTTGTGTGGTTAGTCAGGTCGTGGCCGACACCCTCGCCAGGCTTCCGCTTGAAGGTTGCCGAGATACATGACGTGTACATGGTGATTAGTGGTGAGAGCGTGTGTGAAGAAGTACACCCCTGCAGGGTTATCGTGATCTATTCGAATAGTCGTGTCCTCGGTTATGGACTTCTTGGATGCTTACGTGGTACATAGACAACTTAAAGTGGATACTCTAAAATGCTCAAGACAAGTGTGAGTGCTATGGATGGCCTTCTCCTAGTGAGACGGGGATGAATCCATAGTAGTGTATTGATGTGGTGATTAGTGGACTCGTGTGCGCCACCTCAGAAGAGTTACCAGCAGTCATAGTACAGGATAGCCATTGAGTTAAAGCTGGCTTGCTGCAACTAAACCCCACATTACCTTCTTGATACAAATGCATGTATGATAGGATCTGATGTAAGTCTTGCTGAGTACCTTTGTACTCACGTTGCTTTATTTATGTTTTTGCAGCGGAGACTTGGGTCCTACTAGTTTATGTGGACTTCGACAAGTAGCTTGTACCTCAGCTACGATCTTGATCGGACGTTGTAGATAGTCAGGTTCACAACCTTTTCTTTTGTAGTTGTCTGTACTCAGACATGTAATGCTTCCGCATGTTGCTTGTATGCTCTGAATGATGGGTCATGTGACCCCTGTTTGTATATATGTTATGTGGCTCTTCTGGGCCTTTATCTATATGAGTTTGCATTATGTTGTGATACCATGTTGTACAGCACATACTTGCATGTTATGAGTACGTGTAACGTGTATTGCTATGTGTGGGATCCGACAATCTAGTTGCTTATCCTTGTCAGCCTCTCTTATGGGGAAATGTAGTCTAGTGTCCCCTTGAGTCATAGTAGTCCGCTACAGCCTGGTTCACCGAAGTCCTGCTAGCCCAGCACTACTGTTCAGGACACTTGACTGGCCGGCATGTGTTTCACTTCGTTCCTGTGTCTGTCCCTTCGGGGAAATGTCACGCGGTGACATCCGGAGTCCTGCCTAGCCTGCTACATCCCGGGTTACCGGAGTCCTGTTAGCCCAGTGCTACAGCCCGGATTCACACGCTGCTGACCGACATGCTCGAAGTTGATTCATGTATGCCTATCCCCATGGGTTAGTGCCGCTTAGGGTTCATGACTAGTCATGTCGGCCCGGGTTCTCTGTCATATGGATGCTAGCGATACTATCATATACGTGAGCCAAAAGGCGCTAACGGTCCCGGGCCATGGTAAGGCGACACCCATGGGAATACCGTGTGTGAGGCCGCAAATTGATATGAGGTGTTACAGGCGAGATCGGTGTGACTTAGAATCGGGGTCCCGACAGTTTTGGTATCAGAGCCTAACTGCCTGTAGGATTTCCAAGCCAACCTCGTCGAAGTTGAGTCTAGAAATTCTTTAGTTATGTAAGGGAATTGATTGTGGAAGGGAACGTAAGGCTCTTTTTACTCCTTTTACCTCATGCCCTTCTGATCTGAGTCATCCTATCTCTCCTACGGGGTTAAGGAACTAGGCTTCCTCTTCTGTCTATCAGGATCACGTGTTACTATTCTGTAGTCTCTTAGGATTGGTTGATCAGAGTCATATCCTAGTTCGAGTACCTCCGGTGTAGCCTGTTTAGTAATATCTCAGAACCTTGAGTGATGATGTTGAGTATGGTCCTACCCCGTCTTGTGCAGAATGTCTCATTCTGAGCATTTTACTGCCGTTATGCTGCCGGAATTGTCCTAGGAGTTTGAGAGATACTAAATTTCCTTGTGCTACATGTTGCATCCTATAGTTGTTGTTGACCTCGTCCTTGGTTCCGCTTCTCAGGATGTCGTCAGTTAACCGAAGTTCTATTGCTCGTAGCCGGAACCATGGAGATGGTAGGGATGAGGATCCTCCCGATCAGTCTTCGTTGGCAGAGTTCATGCTAGAGATGGAGAGGAACAAGCGTGAGTCTAACCGCTTGCTAGCACGTATTGAGGAGAACACCTCCCATCAGCACAAAGAGTTTGTGTCCATCCATGATTTCATTGGTCTGAAACCACCTACCTTCCATCATTCCATTGAGCCACTCGATGCAAATGACTGGCTCCGTAGTATCGCACACAAGCTGCGTTCCGCGAACGTGGCTGAAGGTGACAAGGTCACCTATGCTGCATATCACCTGGAAGGTCCTGCTAGTCTTTGGTGGCAGAACTATGAGGCTATGCTTCCAGCTGGCCAGATACCTACCTGGAAGGATTTCACTGAGGCTTTTCGCGAGCATCACATTCCTCAAGCCCTCATTAACCGCAAGAGAGAAGAGTTCTATAGTTTCACACAGGGTAAGATGGCTGTTGATGCTTACAATAGAGAATTTGAGAACCTTTCCCGTTATGCTATAGAAGAAGTGTCCACGGACGCCAAGAAGCAGGCTAGGTTCCGGAAGGGTCTTAACCCCAAGTTGCGTCTGATCTCCACTTGCACCATTGCAATACATTCCAGGATCTTGTGAACAAGGCCATTAATGCGGAGATAGCTCAGCTCACCTATGAGGAGTCTCGTAAGCACACCCGTGATTTGGGTCCTTCCTCCGGTTCTAGTTCGCAGAAGCGCCGGATTTGGATTCCAAACTCCGCTCTTCCACCCGGATATACACCGAGGCCATCTTGTGTGGCGCCTCACCCAGTTCAGTTACATGATCCACCCAGACCTATTGGCAGACCGCTTGTCAATGCGGGTCCACGACCTACTTCAGGGACTTGCTTCACATGCGGAGAGCCAGGACACTATGCACGTGACTGCTCTCAAACCAACTATGCTCCACCCCAGCCTGAGAAGTCTGTTGGCCGTGGTAAGCCATCATGCAAGATGATTAGTGTCAAGTCAGCTCCCACTGAACGTGGATGTGTGCATCACGTCTCAGCTAAGGACACTCATGATGATCCGAATGTCATTCTTGGTACCCTCCTTGTCAATTGCAATCCAGCTTCGGTTCTGTTCGATACCGGAGCATCTCACTCCTTCACCTCTGAAGGCTATGCTCATTTGCACGACATGTCATTTTTTGATATGCCAACTCCACTTGAAATCCAAACTCCAGGGTCTAGATGGCAAACTACCAGAATAAGTCATGGTAATGAAATCCTTGTTGACAGACTCGTATTCCTTGCGTCACTCATAGCCCTCAAGTCTTTAGATATTAACATCATCTTGGGTATGGACTGGTTGAAAGCTCATTATGCCAAGATTGACTGTTACACCATGTCTGTTCAGCTCACACACCCCTCTGGCAAGGTAGTCACTGTCTCCACTAGAGTTGCAAAGCGTCAACTCTACTCTCTTAATGCCAGCCCTCTTCCAGACCTTGAAGATATCCCGGTAGTCCGTGACTTTCCGGATGTCTTTCCAGAAGAACTGCCAGGTATTCCACCTGACAGAGATGTAGAGTTCGTCATAGATCTTCTCCCAGGAACCGCTCCAATTTCTAGGAGACCTTACAAGATGGCACCCTTAGAGCTAGTTGAGCTTAAGAAACAACTTGATGAGTCCTTGCAAAAGGGTTTCATCCGTCCTAGTTCTTCTCCTTGGGCTTGCCCCGTCCTCTTCGTCAATAAGAAGGATGGTACGGACCGGATGGTTGTAGATTATCGTCCTGTTAATTTGGTCACGATAAAGAACAGGTATCCGCTCCCCAGGATCAACGATCTGTATGATCAGCTCGCTGGATCCTCAGTCTTTTCCAAGATGGATTTGAGGTTAGGCTACCACCAAATCAAGATCAGAAACGGGGACATTCCTAAAACGTCTTTTGTCACTCGTTATGGCCAGTACGAGTACACCGTCATGTCGTTTGGTCTAACCAATGCTCCAGCTACATTCTCCCGTTTGATGAACTCGATCTTCATGGAGTACTTAGATAAGTTCGTCGTGGTTTACCTCGATGATATTCTTATTTACTCGAAGAACGAGGAAGAGCATGCCGAACATCTTAGACTCGTGTTAGAAAAACTCAGAGAGCACCGCCTTTATGCCAAGTTCTCCAAGTGCAAATTTTGGTTGCCAGAAGTGACCTACCTAGGCCACGTGATCTCTGGTAAGGGCATTGCTGTCAATCCCGAGAGAGTTTAGGCCGTTCTTGATTGGACTCCACCTGAAACCGTTAAACAAGTTAGGAGTTTCCTTGGTCTAGCCAGTTATTGTCGCCGCTTCGTTGAAAACTTCTTCAAAGTGGCCAAACCTCTCACGGAACTTCTCAAGAAAGATAAAAGGTTTGAGTGGTCCCCACAGTGTGAGCACAGTTTTCAGGAACTGAAAAGACGCCTGACTTCTGCTCCCATACTTGTGCCACCGGATTTCACTAAGGACATTGTTATCTATTGTGATGCCTCATGACAGGGACTGGGTTGCATTCTTATGCAGGATCGTCATGTGATTGCCTATGCATCTCGACAGTTGCATCCACATGAGGATAATTATCCTACACATGATCTAGAGCTTGCAGCCGTAGTCTATGCACTTAAGACATGGCGACATTATCTTCTTGGTAAATGTTGCGAGATTTACACCGACCACCAGAGTCTCAAGTATATCTTCACCCAACCTGATTTGAACCTTAGGCAAAGACATTGGCTGGAGTTGATCTCAGATTACGACTTAGGAATTACCTATACCCCAGGCAAGGGGAATGTCATGGCTGATGCGCTAAGTCGTAAGTCCTATTGCAACAATCTCATGTTGCAACAGGGCCAGCCACTTCTCCATGAGGAATTATGTAAGCTTAATCTTCACATTGCTCCTCGCGGATTCCTTTCTACCTTGGTGGCGAAACCTACCCTTGAGGATCAGATCATTGCTGATCAGAAGTTTGATATGGGTGTTATCCGCATCAAGAGAAACATTAAGAAGGGAGTTGGTGGATGTTTCTCTATGGATGATTGAGGTGTTGTTGTCTTCGAGAATCGCTTGGTGATTCCCAAGAATCAACATGTGCGACAACTGATTCTTAAGGAGGCACATGAATCCCCTCTCATGATTCATCCTGGTAGTACTAAGATGTATCAGGACCTACGCCAGAGGTTCTGGTGGACTAGGATGAAGAGTGAAATTGCTTAGTTTATTGCTAACTGTGACGTTTGTCGTCGTGTTAAGGCAGAGCATCAAAGGCCTACTGGCACCCTTCAGCCTTTAGCTATTCTAGAGTGGAAATGGGATAAAGTTGGTATGGACTTCATCACCGGCTTTCCCAGGACCAAGAGAGGGAATAATGCTATCTTCGTAGTCATCGATCGTCTTTCCAAAGTGGCTCACTTCCTACCTGTTCGAGAGAGTATCACTGCTAGTCAGCTCGCTGACTTATATATTTCTCGAATAGTGTCACTGCATGGTGTTCCACTAGAGATCAATTCAAACCGTGGTAGTCTTTTCACTTCTCATTTCTGGGAGAGTTTCCAAACTGCCATGGGCACCCATCTTTCTTTCAGTACCGCTTTCCACCCTCAATCAAGTGGTCAGGTGGAAAGGGTCAACCAGATTCTCGAAGACATGCTTAGAGCTTGTGTTATCTCATTCGGTATGGATTGGGAGAAGTGTCTTCCCTTCGCCGAGTTTGCCTATAACAATAGCTACCAATCCAGCCTCAAGAAAGCTCCTTTTGAGGTTGTGTATGGACGAAGATGTCGAACACCTTTGAACTGGTCAGAAACCGGTGAAAGACAATTCTTTGGACCG
Source organism: Triticum dicoccoides (assembly GCF_002162155.2). Lineage (NCBI taxonomy): Eukaryota > Viridiplantae > Streptophyta > Magnoliopsida > Poales > Poaceae > Triticum > Triticum dicoccoides. The sequence continues at coordinate 321,835,794 of NC_041390.1, forward strand.
GATATGATCCAGGAGGCAGAAGAGCAAGTTCGTATCATTCGTGAGAATTTGAAAACAGCCCAATCTCGTCAAAAGAGCTAGTATGACCGTCGTCATAAGGAAGTGGCTTATGAAGTTGGCGACAAGGCTTATCTTCGGGCTACTCCCTTGAAGGGTACCCATCGTTTCGGTATCAAAGGCAAGTTGGCTCCTCGTTACATTGGTCCTTTTTGCATTCTCATTAAACTAGGAGAGGTTGCCTACCAGTTGGAACTACCCCCACATCTTTCTTGAGTACATGATGTCTTCCACGTCTCTCAACTCAGGCGTTGCTTCTCGGATCCCATCCGCGGAGTGGACCACGAAACGCTTGATCTCCAAGATAACCTCACTTATCGAGAGTACCCTGTTTGCATCCTTGATCAAGTAGAACGCGTCACCCGACGTCATAACATCAAGTTTCTCAAGGTTTAGTGGTCTCATCATTCCAAGAGAGAAGCTACTTGGGAGCATGAAGATCGTCTTCGACTTGAGTACCCCGCTTTCTTCCCGCCGACTCCTGAATCTCGGGACGAGATTCTTCCGAGTGGGGGCGAGTTGTCACATCCCTAGTTCTGGTATGCTCAAGGCTAGCTAGTCATGTGTGCATGATGTTTAAATTTCATTTAAATTTGAAATGGGGATTTGTGAAACCCTCAGAACCATTTTTGGAAATGACCCAGATAAAAATTGCTCCAAAAAGGTCCAAGAAAATGTTCATGATGCTCTCTGAAAATATTGGACAGAGATAAAAATCAAACCAATATTTTAGGAGGTCACAAATATTTATTTTGGCCATTTGGAATTAATCTGATATTTATTTGCTTTGGATATATATTGTTATATATATATAATATTGTCCAAAAATTATGCCAGTAGCTGAGGAGCTCTGGAATAATACCACAAGCCCCTACAAAAATTGGCATAAGTAAATAAAATGATTTAGTATTTTACTAAATCATAAACAAATGTCAGAAAATAGAAAACAGAAAACAACAGAAAGGCAAATACTTACCTGGGCCTCCTACCTGGTAGCCCAGCGGCCCAGCAGGCCGGCCCGGCCAGCTGGCTGATGCCAGTCGTCCCCTTCGTCGCGCCAGGAGGACGGGGGCACGCGCTCGCCGTCGCGCGCATGGGCGCCACACCACCAGCCTGCCTGCGTGCCCTCTCCCTCGACGCTCTGGCCACCCTGGACGATGCCACGCGCCGCCCCGTTCCCCTCTCACTCTCCCGTGCCCATTCCTCTCCTCTCCCTCGCTCTCTCTCACCGCGCCCGTGCGCTGCTGTCACCGCCGTTCGCCATAGACGCAGCCACCGCCTCCCCCTCGCCTCTCCGACAAGCTCGAGAGCTTCGCCGCATCTCCCTCTTCCTCTCCGTCAAGCCACAAGACGCCGGACGCCCTGTGGAGCCGCCGTCGCCATCGTCTTCCTCCTCGGACGCCGGTGACCGCCGACTCCGATTCGTCATCTTCAGCGCCTCCCCGAGCCCACTGGCCTACTCAGCAACTCCGCTGTGAGCTCCTCTCCGCTTCCCCCCTGCTTCCCCTCTCTTCTCCCCCTCGTTCCCATGTCGTAGCCGTGGGTTCCACCCCGGCCGAAGCCATCGCCGCCGCGAGCTTCACTCCAGCGAGCTCCGGCCACCCCTCCTCCTCCTACCTACCCCACTAGATGCCGGAGAGCACGGGCTACGCCCCGGTGCTCCCAGCCGCCGCCCCCGCGCCCTGCAGCGTGGACGCCACCGCGTCCAGAGGTCGCCGTCGACGACCCTAGCCGGCCTGACGTGCGGGCCCGGCCTGCCAGGTGATTAGCTTAAGGCTAATCACCGTTTAACTAATCCTGACGCTCATAGTGGGCCCGGCGCCCTCTAATCCTAATTAGACCAATAAATCACTCTGTTAACAAACTGAGTCACCGACGTGTGGACCCTAGACGTCAGGTTTGACCTGGTCAGCGCCATTGACCGCTGATGCAGTGCTGACATCATGCCGACGCAGTTATTCATTTTCTGGAATTATTTTAAAACAGGAAATTCCAGAAAATGTTCAAAACTTCAAAAATTCATATAAATTCAACCGTAGCTCAGATTTAAATATTTTATATAGAAAAATTATCAGAAAAATTCAAGGAATCTGTTTATGGCATTTTCATGCATGTTTGAACAATGTTTGTCCTCTGTTTTGGACAAAACAAATAAATGGCATTTAACTAATCATATATTGAGTTTGAATTTGAATCTTTTATTCAAACCAACTACATTTAATTGTGTTGCTAGTTGCATTAGCTCATACAACATCACATACTCATGCCATGTTCATGCATCATAATGTTGCATATGCTTGTGTTTGATTTCCAACACCGTTCCTTCTCGATAGGTCCTGCTCCGGAAAGTGTTTGAGAGTACCTATCAGTGGAGCAGTGCCCCCCTGTTGATCTACCAGGCAAGCAAACCCCCTTGTTCATTCCGATACAATCCCACTCTCTCGCTCCTGCTCTCTTTTATTGCATTAGGACAACAACGATTCAACTGCTACTTTATGCTGCGGTAGTTGAACCCATTCCTCTGCATGACCTGTCATTGCCACAGTAAATAGTTAAAACCCACTAGCATGTGTAGGAGTTGATTGAGCCATGTTGTGTTCTTGCCATGCCATGCCTGCTATTGCTTAGAGTTGTGTCAGGTCTGATTCATCGGGAATTAATTGGAGTGGTACGATATGTTCTGGTGCTGAGAGTTAAGCATGTGAACACGATTTGGTAAAGGTAGCGGTGAGAGGCCATGTAGGAGTACATGGTGGGTTGCCTCACTGGAATCGTCCTTAAGCACTGAGTTCCGTGCATGTTGTCCAATGACTAGCTACTACCACACATTGGAATGCTCAAGTGCCCCTCTCGACTTATTAGCCAACTTGATCTCTGTCCAGGAGTCGCAAATAGTTTCTGGTGTTTGTAGGTAGTGTTAGTAGTCTACCAAGTGGCACCCGGCCAGGTGGGCTTGGGACAGACTAGGCACACGTGGCCCGGTGTACCGAGTGGCACCCGGATGGTGGGCTCGGGAACCCTATACACATCGTTTGGGACCATGAGCGAAACCCCGGCCGGATCTCCTTGCGGATGGAACTCGAATAGGCGATAAACCTTGACTAGAGTCTTGTGTGGTTAGTCAGGTCGTCGCCGACACCCTCGCCAGGCTTCCGCTTGAAGGTTGCCGAGATACATGACGTGTACATGGTGATAAGTGATGAGAGCGTGTGTGAAGAAGTACACCCCTGCAGGGTTATCATGATCTATTCGAATAGCCGTGTCCTCGGTTATGGACTTCTTGCATGCTTACGTGGTACATAGACAACTTAAAGTGGATACTCTAAAATGCTCAAGACAAGTGTGAGTGCTATGGATGGCCTTCTCGTAGTGAGGCGGGGATGAATCCATAGTAGTGTATTGATGTGGTGATTAGTGGACTCATGTGCGCCACCTCAGAAGAGTTACCAACAGTCATAGTACATGATAGCCACTGAGTCAAAGCTGGCTTGCTGCAACTAAACCCCACATTACCTTCTTGATACAAATGCATGTATGATAGGATCTGATGTAAGTCTTGATGAGTACCTTTGTACTCACGTTGTTTATTTATGTTTTTGCAGTGGAGACTTGGGTCTTACTAGTTTACGTGGACTTCGACAAGTAGCTTGTACCTCAGCTACGATCTTGATCGGACGTTGTAGATAGTCAGGCTCACCACCTTTTCTTTTGTAGTTGTCTGTACTCAGAGATGTAATGCTTCCGCTTGTTGCTTGTATTGTCACACCCTAGCTAGTTATGCATTAGCGTGTTGCATCATGTTTACTCATTCATCAGAAACTTGAAATGGGGATGACAGAACCCCCAGTCCCCTCTGAAACCAACTAGGGTTTACTAAAATAATTTTTCAATGAACCTGAAATGCCCTTCTAAAATGCCCATCATTTTTGCCTTGGTTCAGAACCTCTGCCAAAAGTGGTGCACATTTTCCTAGGCCATCCTAGGGTTTTGAATTAAATCATAACTATTTGAATTTGGGCATTTAAAATTATATAAAATATTTAAATGCTCAAATATCTCCAAACTAAAATGTTTCATGTTGGAAATAATCCAACTATGGACCAGGAGTAGTTTGGTGATTTTTGGAGTTGCCTAGGTATTTTATTTAATTCAACAAAGTTGCAGTTATATGAAATAAAAACAGAAAACAGAAAAGAAAGGGGAAGACTTACCTGTGCGGCCCAGCCAGCTGGCCGGCCCAGCCAGCAACCGACCCAGCCCAGCACTGTAGCTCCCCGTCGTCTTCCTCCCCTCGCCCCGAAGCTGCTGCGTGCTCGTGCGCGCGCGGCCGCGCGGCCACCTCCTGCTTGCCGACGCCCTCCTGGCCGCGTGGACGACGCCCGCAGCCCGTCCCGATCCCCCCTGCTCTCTCTCACTCTCCCCGGCTCTCTCCTTCCTCTCCCTCACTCTCTCTCTCTCTCACGGCCGAAGCTCACCGTCGCCGCCGTTCGCCTTAGCCACCATCTCCGACCACCCCTCGCTTCCCCGACCAGCTCAGAAGCTCCGCCTCGACTCCTTCTTCCTCCCCACCGCTCCACGGGTCCCCGGAAGCCCTGCATCGCCGCCACGTCGCCGTTCCCCTCTTCGGACTCCGACCACCGTCGCCGTCAAATTCGTCGTCTCCGACGCGTCCCCGAGCCCGCTTCGACGCCCACTGCAACCGCGGTGAGCTACGCCACCGTTTCCCCCTTCTCCCCTGCTCTCTCCCGACCCCTAGGCCCTAGCCCCACCGCGGCCGAAAGCTTCACGCCGCCGGCGATGTCGCCGTCGTGGCCACGATCGCCGTAGCGCCCAACCGAGCACGCCATCGTGCTCCACATCTCACTAGGAGCACGTAGCACGCTCCAACACCCCCCCCTAACACCCTGCAACACCGTTCCCGTGCACGACCGAACCCCAGCCGCCGCAGCCGAGCTCGCCGCCGTCGACTCCGGCCACCCCGACCCCAACGGACTCCGCCAAGAGCCGCGGGTCGTCCTCAGCTTCACTCCGGTGGCCTCCGCGGTTCATTTGGTGGCCGAAACGACCAAAACCACTATCGCCGCCGCACTGATGGTCGCCGCCGGCCAGAACTCCGGCGAGCTGACATGGCCTAGTTAATTAGCCACTAAACCACCACCTACTGACGCTGACAAGTGGGCCCCAGGGCTTAGTCAAAGCTAACCAGCCCGGGTCAACACGGGATTAGCCCCTGTGTCACTGACGTGTGGACCCCACACGTCAGGTTTGACCCGAGCCAGCCTTGTTGACCTGCTGATGTCACTGTGACGTCAGGCTGACGCAGTAAATGATATTTCTGGATTTAAATTAAATCAGGAAATTCCAGAATATTAATTAAACTTCAAAAATTCATAACTTTTATTCTGTAACTCCAAATTGGACAAATTATATATGAAAAATGATCAGAAAAATCCAATCTATCCATCTGTACTATTTTCATGCATGATCCAACAAGTTAAATGGATGTTTTAATCAGAACAAGGAAAAGCACTTTAAAAGGCCATATTTGAAATTGAAATTTGAATCTTTGACTCAAATTTGTTCAAACCCTTCTGGCTTTAGTTGCATTAGCCCAACACACTCATATTGCCATGTTTCATGCATGCATCATATTGTTGCACATTGTTTGGTGATGCCTGTGTATCGTTATCCTTTACGACATGATCTGTCCCCGAGGAGTACCGTGACTACCCTAACGAAGAACCGTATCCGTGCATCGAACCATCAGGCAAGCAACCAACCATTTGATCATATCGATACAATCCCATGTTCTCGCTCCTGCTCTCTTTTACTGCATTAAGAGAACGTGATTCAAACTGCTGTGTGCTACGGTAGTTGAACCCATTTCCTCTGCATGACCTGTCATTGCCACAGTAACTAGATGAAACCCACTAGCATGTGTAGGAGTTGATTGAGCCATATGTATGTGTTGTTCCTACCTTGCTATGCCTGCTATGCTTAGAGTCGTGTCAGGTCTGGTTCATCTGGGTGATGGGCTAGAGTGAAATGATTATGTCGGTAATGAGAGTGGTGTGGTGAACACGATTTGGTAAAGGTATCGATGAGAGGCCATGTAGGAGTACATGGTGGGTTGTTTCATTGAAGCCGACCTTAAGCACTGAGATCTGTATGTGTGATTTAAGAATCAGCTACTACCATGCATTGGGCCCGAAACCAATGGACCCTCTCGACTTCTTATTCACCCTAGTTCTCCATCCAGGAGTTGCAAGTAGTTTCTGGTGTTTGTAGCCTACTGGAGGCCGTGGACAGCGCTGACCGTAGGGGTGGGCTGTGATGCGGTAGGTACGTGGCCGGGTGTACCGAATACCCGTTAGGTATCTCGGGAACCCTGTTCACATCGTTCGGGGCCGTATGGGAAACCTCGGCCGGACTCCCTGCGGATGGAACCTGAATAGGCGATAAACCTGGACTGGAGGCTTAGGTGATTAGGTAGGTCGTGGCCGACACCCACGTTGGGCTTCCGCTTGAAGGTTGCCGAGTACATGTCGTGTAAACGACGGTAAGTGGTGAGAGCGTGTATGAAGAAGTACCCCCTGCAGGGTTAACATGATCTATTCGAATAGCCGCGTCCGCGGTAAAGGACTACTTGGTTGCCTATACAGTTCATAGACAAGTAAATGGAAACTACTAAACGCCTCAAGATAAGTGTGAGTGCCGAGGATGGCTCCTCCGTAGGAGGACGGAGGTGAATCCTCGGTAGTGTATTGAAGTGGTGAATAGTGGACTCGTGTGCGCAAAACTATTTCAAGTTGAAGTATCGTAGGATAGCCTAGCCAAGAGTCAAAGCTGGCTTGCTGCAATAACTCCACCAACCCTTCTTGATACTATGCATGTATGTAGGATCTGATGTAAGTCTTGCTGAGTACCTTTGTACTCATGTTGCTATAATCTACATTTTTACAGAAGACGCTGCAACCCCTTCTGATGGGTTCTATGTAGACGTTGACATCAACGAGTAGGCTAAAGACCCAGGTGGTGACCCTGAGCTTGTGAAGGACCACATAGTATAGCCAGAGGCTTCCCAAGCCTCTTTTATTTTACTAGTTGTTTGTACTCAGACAAGTTACTCCCGCTGCTGGCTTGTATGATTGTATGACTTGTATGTTGGGTCGTGAGACCCGTACCTTTGTGTGTATGTTATGTATGGCTCACTGAGCCTTAGATAAAGTACTTGTGTCATAGAGTCATGTTGTGATGCTTCGTTGTATTTGCACATATCGAGCATATTGTGTGTATGATTGAAATGCTTGGTATGTGTGGAATCTGACTATCTAGTTGTTTATCTTTAGTAGCCTCTCTTACCGGGAAATGTCTCCTAGTGTTACCGCTGAGCCATGGTAGCTTGCTACTGCTCTGGAACACTTAGGCTGGCCGGCATGTGTCCTTCTTCGTTCCGGTGTCTGTCCCTTCGGGGAAATGTCACGCTTTGAGTACCGGAGTCCTGTTAGCCCGCTACAGCCCGGTTTACCGGAGTCCTGCTAGCCCAGTGCTACAGCCCGGACCCACTTGCTGATGACCGACACGTTCGAAGCTGGGTCATGGATGCCTGTCCCTGTAAGTCTGTGCCACTTTGGGTTTACGACTAGTCATGTCAGCCCGGGCTCTTTATCATATGGATGCTAGCGACACTTTCATATACGCGAGCCAAAAGGCGCAAACGGTCCCGGGAAAAGGTAAGACGACACCCGTGGGGATACCGTGCGTGAGGCCGCAAAGTGATATGAGGTGTTACCAGCTAGATCGATGTGACATCGAGTCGGGGTCCTGACAGCGTTGGCATCAGAGCCAGGTTTGCCTGTAGGTTCTCCAAGCCAAACTGGTCGATGTTGAGTCTAGAAATTCTTTAGTTATATGTAGGGGAATTGTTTGTGGGTTGGAACGTAAGGCTCTTTTTACTCCTTATACCTTATGACTTTCTGATCTGAGTCAGTCCATTCTTCCACCGGGGGTTAAGGAATTAGGATCTACTCTCTCTATCAGGATCACGTGTTACTAATCAGTAGTACCTTATAAGTTTGATGGTTACAAGCCTAGTTCAGTTCTACTACCACATTATGTTGTTAGAATGGTTCCAGAACTTTGATATGATGATGTTGGGTGTGTACGAAATCCTTTGTCAAAAGTCTCAATATCCTTTTTGAGCATTTACAGCTGTTATGCTGCCGAAATTTTGCTAGAAATTCTAATGCCTTGCATTATGATTATGCTTTCAGATGGCCACTCGCGACCTCAATCAAGTGGTTCGCCTAACTCGATGCCTAGATGTACCCGGCCATACTGCTAAGTTGGTCAGGGTAATGACTGAGACTGGATACCGCTGGTATCCTGAGTACACGGTCGAAGAGCAATTCCGAGATTTTAATCAAAGCCAGTATCTCTGCACTGTCAGGATATTTCCATCTTATCCTGGATCCACTGAGCCTCTTCACTGCTCCTATGGACTCGGGGTTACTATTGAGATGGCTGTGCAGGATGCCGCCTACTCTATGATGACCATTATGCGAGTCAGATCTGGTTTATTTCGGGACTCTGACTTCCGGTATATGCCAGGATCACTTCCGGGAGCACAAGGATATCTCCAAGCTATTTATGCTGACTCCACTCAGGAGGATTCACGGACTCGCACCACTGCTGAGATGCTCGAGGATAAGGACCGTGAAAATCGGGCCTTAAGGTTAGAGCTCTTCAATACCCGTGCCGATCACTGGGCCACTTTGACTCGGTTCGCACCGGCGGTGCAAGCTGGATATTCGGATATGCGCGATCTCTATCCTGTGAGATCTGCTCTGCCGGACGTGATGGTTTGGCGTGATGTAGGAGGCATCACCCCACCTCGCGGTCCCCGCAGGCCACCGTTTGTTGATCCAAGGCCTCATCCTAGCCCCTATGGTCCACAAGCTCCGCGAGATCGTCTGTTTCCGGATGAACATGTTGAGCTTCCAGGCTATGGAGGTGACTTTTATGAGGACTACTACGGATCGGTCTGAGTTAGGGGTAGCATCACTAGTTCGCACTAGCTGTGTCATCTATCGTTCCGCGTGACTCGTGGGATATGTCCTAGTTTGTACTCTTTCCGGAGGTGTAGAAAATAATGTATAGGAGCTTGGAATGCCTCTGACGAGATGTAATCCTTTTCTCACCATAATAGTACTTTGTTTGGTCTTGTACTAAACCTTGTATGGTGTGCATGACGATGGAATAAAGAAGCAGTTTCTGTATCTACCATGTCATACGGATGATCATCTTGCATTTCGAGTTATTCCTTACCTTATGTATCCTATGTCGGAATTTTACCATCCTGACAAAATCATTGTCTTGTCTACCTAGGATGGTCAACACGCGCGCTAATCCTGCTTCCCAAGAGCAGGCCGAAGGCAGTGAAGCCAGGAATGAAAATCTGCCTCATCCTCCTTCACTAGCCGAGGTGATGATGGAAGCTGAGAGAAACAAGCGGGAGACAAACCGTTTATTGGAGCGTATAGAACAGAATACAGCACACCATCAGAGGGCTAACGTGGTATGACTCAGTGATTTTATCAAATTGCATCCACCCACGTTCCACCACTCCGTCGAGCCTCTCGACGCTGATGACTGGCTTCGCAGTATCTCTCACAAGCTGCGTTCCGCGTTGGTAGCGGAGGCTGACAAGGTCACCTTCGCCGCATATCATCTTGAAGGCCCCGCCAGTCTATGGTGGGAGAATTATGGAGCCATGCGCCCAGCGGGCCATGTCACCACTTGGGCTGAGTTCAGTGAGGCTTTCCGTGAACATCACATTCCGGAGGGTCTCATGGACCGTAAACGTGAAGAATTTTGCAGTTTCACCCAAGGCCGACTTTCTGTGGATGCCTATAGCAGAGAGTTTGGTAATCTCGCACGATATGCAACTGAGGAAGTTTCTACTGACGCCAAGAAGCAAGCAAGGTTCCGAAAGGGCCTTAGCCCTGAGCTTCGCCGCGACCTCCGTCTGCACGAGTGCACATCTTTTTCGAAACTTGTCAACAAAGCCATCAGTGCTGAAACTGGTCAGACTGATTATGATGCAACACGCAAGCATGGACGTGATATGGGTTCCTCATCCGGTGCTGGTCCTCAGAAACGCCGCGTGTGGGTACCCAATACCGCCCTGCCACCCAGGTTCACACCGAGGCCATCTTTCCAGGCGCCTCGCCCTGTTCAACAGTCTGCACCGGCCAAGCCCTATGGGGGTCCATCCAATAATGCTCCTCCACGTACCAGTTCCGTGACTTGTTTCAAGTGTGGGGAATCTGGTCATTATATGCGCGAGTGTCCCCAGACCAACCCCAATCAATCTGCTAAAGCTGTTGGCCGTGGCAAGCCGACAGGGAAGGTGTTCCATGCCAAACCGGTCACCGCTTCACGTGGCCATGTCAACTGTATCTCTGCCAAAGAAGCTCAAGAGGACCCCAACGTCGTTCTCGGTACGCTTCTTGTTAATTGCCACCCGGCATCCGTTCTTTTCGATACAGGAGCCTCTCATTCTTTTATATCTGAAAGTTATGCCCGTTTGCATAACGTTGCATTCTGTGACTTGCCATCCACTATGGAAATCTCTACCCCTGGGTCTAGATGGCAGACCTCTAGGGTAAGTTATGGAAATGAGATCCAAGTCGACAGACTTGTTTTCCTTGCATCCTTGATAGCCCTTAAATCTTCGGATATTAATATCATTTTGGGTATGGACTGGATGTCAGCTCATCAAGCCAAAATTGATTGCTTCTCTAGGACTGTTCAACTCACCCATCCTTCGGGGAAGATAGTCAATGTCTTGACCCGAATAGCCAAGCGACAATTCTATTCTCTTAACGCCAGCCCTTTGCCAGACCTTGAGGATGTTCCGGTAGTCCGTGACTTCCCGGATGTCTTTCCAGAGGAATTGCCAGGTGTTCCACCTGACAGGGATGTTGAGTTCGTAATAGATCTCATTCCAGGAACCGTTCCGATTGCTAGAAGACCCAATAAGATGGCACCCCTAGAACTAGCCGAGCTTAAGAAACAACTCGATGAATCCTTGAAAAAGGGTTTCATCCGCCCTAGTTCATCTCCGTGGGCTTGCCCCGTCCTATTCGTTAAGAAAAAGGATGGTACGGACCGGATGGTTGTAGATTACCGACCTGTCAATTTGGTCACAATCAAGAACAAATATCCACTTCCCAGGATCAACGACCTGTATGATCAGCTCGCTGGATCCTCAGTCTTCTCCAAGATGGATTTGAGGTTGGGCTACCATCAAATCAAAATCAGAAACGGGGACATTCCTAAAACGGCCTTTGTTACTCGCTATGGCCAATACGAGTACACCGTTATGTCCTTCGGATTAACCAACGCTCCAGCCACCTTTTCTCGGTTAATGAACTCGATCTTCATGGAGTATTTGGATAAATTCGTCGTGGTTTATCTCGATCATATACTCATCTACTCCAAGAACGAGGAAGAACATGCCGAACATCTAAGGCTAGTGTTGAAGAAACTTCGAGAGCATCGCCTTTATGCCAAATTCTCTAAATGTGAATTCTGGTTGTCAGAAGTGACCTATCTGGGTCATGTAATATCTGGTAAAGGTATTGCTGTTAACCCTGAGCGAGTTCAAGCCGTCCTTGATTGGACTCCGCCCAAATCAGTCAAGCAAGTTCGGAGTTTTCTAGGCTTAGCGAGCTATTGCCGTCGCTTTGTCGAGAACTTCTCCAAGGTTGCTAAACCTCTAACTGAACTCCTCAAGAAAGATAAGAAGTTCGAATGGACTCCACAATGTGAGCACAGCTTTCAGGAACTGAAAAGACGCCTGACCTCTGCTCCCGTATTGGTACCGCCAGACTTCTCCAAGGACTTTGTTATCTACTGCGACGCCTCGCGACAAGGACTAGGTTGCATTCTCATGCAAGATCGACACGTAATTGCTTACGCTTCACGGCAATTGCACCCACATGAGGAGAATTATCCCACTCATGACCTAGAGCTTGCAGCCGTAGTCTATGCACTTAAGACCTGGCGACATTATCTCCTCGGTAATCGTTGCGAAATATTCACTGATCACCAAAGTCTGAAGTATATTTTCACCCAACCGGATTTGAATCTCAGGCAGAGACGTTGGGTTGAATTGATCACAGACTTCGACTTAGGGATAACCTATACCCCAGGGAAAGCCAACGTCATGGCTGATGCGCTAAGTCGTAAATCTTATTGTAACAACCTGATGTTACAACAAAGTCAACCGCTTCTCCATGAGGAATTACGGAAGCTTAACCTTCACATTGTACCTCAAGGTTTTCTCTCCACCTTGGTGGCAAAACCTACCCTTACGGATCAAATTATCAACGCACAGAAGGTAGATCCGGGAATCTCCCGCATCAAGAGAAACATTCAGAAAGGAATTGCGAATTGTTTCTCCGTTAATGATCAAGGAGTCGTATACTTCGGGAATCGACTAGTAGTTCCCAAAGTGCGCAACCTAAGGCGATTAATCCTTAAGGAAGCTCATGAATCTCCTCTCACCATTCACCCCGGTAGCACAAAAATGTATCAGGACCTACGCCAGAGGTTCTGGTGGACTAGGATGAAGAGAGAAATCGCTCAGTATATTGCTAATTGCGACGTCTGTCGTCGTGTAAAAGCAGAGCATCAACGGCCTGCTGGCACCCTTCAACCATTAGCTATTCCTGAATGGAAATGGGATAAAATTGGTATGGATTTCATTACCGGTTTTCCCAGGACCAAAAGAGGGAATAATGCTATTTTCGTTGTGGTCGATCGTCTTTCCAAAGTAGCTCATTTCTTACCTGTTCGTGAGAGTATAACCGCTAGTCAGCTGGCAGACTTATACATCTCCCGAATAGTGTCTCTTCATGGTGTCCCTTTGGAAATCAATTCGGATCAAGGAAGTCTTTTCACCTCTTGATTTTGGGAAAGTTTCCAAAATGCTATGGGAACCCGTCTCTCCTTTAGCACCGCTTTCCACCCTCAGTCAAGTGGTCAAGTGGAACGCGTCAATCAGATTCTAGAAGACATGCTTCGAGCCTCTGTTATCTCGTTCGGAATGGACTGGGAGAAGTGCCTTCCATTTGCCGAATTCGCTTACAACAACAGCTATCAATCCAGCTTGGGTAAAGCCCCTTTTGAAGTCCTCTATGGACGGCGATGTCGAACACCCCTTAACTGGTCAGAGACCGGGGAAAGACAATTCTTTGGCCCGGATATGATTCAGGAAGCAGAAGAACAAGTTCGTATCGTTCATGAAAAGTTGAAAACAGCCCAATCTCGTCAAAAGAGTCAATATGACCGAAAACATAAGGCTATGACTTTCGAGGTTGACGAGAAGGCTTATCTTCGGGTCACCCCTCTGAAGGGAACCCATCGTTTCGGTATCAAAGGCAAATTGGCTCCTCGTTACATTGGACCTTTTCGCATTCTTGCCAAACGAGGAGAAGTTGCCTACCAATTGGAACTACCTCCGCACCTCTCCAGAGTTCACGATGTCTTCCACATTTCTCAACTCAGGCGTTGCTTCTCGGATCCAATCCGTGAAGTGGACCACGAAACGCTTGATCTCCAAGATAATCTTACCTATCGAGAGTACCCCATTCGTATCCTCGATCAAGCCGAACGTACCACGCGACGTCATAATATCAAGTTTCTCAAGGTTCAATGGTCGCACCATTCTGAAGATGAAGCAACCTGGGAAAGGGAGGATCGTCTTCGACTTGAATATCCCGCCTTTCTTCCCGGAGGAACTCAAATCTCGGGACGAGATTCTTTTGAGTGGGGGTGAGTTGTCACACCCTAGCTAGTTATGCATTAGAGTGTTGCATCATGTTTACTCATTCATCAGAAACTTGAAATGGGGATGACAGAACCCCCAGTCCCCTCTGAAACCAACTAGGGTTTACTAAAATAATTTTTCAATGAACCTGAAATGCCCTTCTAAAATGCCCATCATTTTTGCCTTGGTTCAGAACCTCTGCCAAAAGTGGTGCACATTTTCCTAGGCCATCCTAGGGTTTTGAATTAAATCATAACTATTTGAATTTGGGCATTTAAAATTATATAAAATATTTAAATGCTCAAATATCTCCAAACTAAAATGTTTCATGTTGGAAATAATCCAACTATGGACCAGGAGTAGTTTGGTGATTTTTGGAGTTGCCTAGGTATTTTATTTAATTCAACAAAGTTGCAGTTATATGAAATAAAAACAGAAAACAGAAAAGAAAGGGGAAGACTTACCTGTGCGGCCCAGCCAGCTGGCCGGCCCAGCCAGCAACCGACCCAGCCCAGCACTGTAGCTCCCCGTCGTCTTCCTCCCCTCGCCCCGAAGCTGCGGCGTGCTCGCGCGCGCGCGGCCGCGCGGCCACCTCCTGCTTGCCGACGCCCTCCTGGCCGCGTGGACGACGCCCGCAGCCCGTCCCGATCCCCCCTGCTCTCTCTCACTCTCCCCGGCTCTCTCCTTCCTCTCCCTCACTCTCTCTCTCTCACGGCCGAAGCTCACCGTCGCTGCCGTTCGCCTTAGCCACCGTCTCCGACCACCCCTCGCTTCCCCGACCAGCTCAGAAGCTCCGCCTCGACTCCTTCTTCCTCCCCACCGCTCCACGGGTCCCCGGAAGCCCTGCATCGCCGCCACGTCGCCGTTCCCCTCTTCGGACTCCGACCACCGTCGCCGTCAAATTCGTCGTCTCCGACGCGTCCCCGAGCCCGCTTCGACGCCCACTGCAACCGCGGTGAGCTACGCCACCGTTTCCCCCTTCTCCCCTGCTCTCTCCCGACCCCTAGGCCCTAGCCCCACCGCGGCCGAAAGCTTCACGCCGCCGGCGATGCCGCCGTCGTGGCCACGATCGCCGTAGCGCCCAACCGAGCACGCCATCGTGCTCCACATCTCACTAGGAGCACGTAGCACGCTCCAACACCCCCCCTAACACCCTGCAACACCGTTCCCGTGCACGACCGAACCCCGGCCACCGCAGCCGAGCTCGCCGCCGTCGACTCCGGCCACCCCGACCCCAACGGACTCCGCCAAGAGCCGCGGGTCGTCCTCAGCTTCACTCCGGTGGCCTCCGCGGTTCATTTGGTGGCCGAAACGACCAAAACCACTATCGCCGCCGCACTGATGGTCGCCGCCGGCCAGAACTCCGGCGAGCTGACATGGCCTAGTTAATTAGCCACTAAACCACCACCTACTGACGCTGACAAGTGGGCCCCAGGGCTTAGTCAAAGCTAACCAGCCCGGGTCAACACGGGATTAGCCCCTGTGTCACTGACGTGTGGACCCCACACGTCAGGTTTGACCCGAGCCAGCCCTGTTGACCTGCTGATGTCACTGTGACGTCAGGCTGACGCAGTAAATGATATTTCTGGATTTAAATTAATCAGGAAATTCCAGAATATTAATTAAACTTCAAAAATTCATAACTTTTATTCTGTAACTCCAAATTGGACAAATTATATATGAAAAATGATCAGAAAAATCCAATCTATCCATCTGTACTATTTTCATGCATGATCCAACAAGTTAAATGGATGTTTTAATCAGAACAAGGAAAAGCACTTTAAAAGGCCATATTTGAAATTGAAATTTGAATCTTTGATTCAAATTTGTTCAAACCCTTCTGGCTTTAGTTGCATTAGCCCAACACACTCATATTGCCATGTTTCATGCATGCATCATATTGTTGCACATTGTTTGGTGATGCCTGTGTATCGTTATCCTTTACGACAGGATCTGTCCCCGAGGAGTACCGTGACTACCCTAACGAAGAACCGTATCCGTGCATCGAACCATCAGGCAAGCAACCAACCATTTGATCATATCGATACAATCCCATGTTCTCGCTCCTGCTCTCTTTTACTGCATTAAGACAACACGTTTCAAACTGCTGTGTGCTACGGTAGTTGAACCCATTTCCTCTGCATGACCTGTCATTGCCACAGTAACTAGATGAAACCCACTAGCATGTGTAGGAGTTGATTGAGCCATATGTATGTGTTGTTCCTACCTTGCTATGCCTGCTATGCTTAGAGTCGTGTCAGGTCTGGTTCATCTGGGTGATGGGCTAGAGTGAAATGATTATGTCGGTAATGAGAGTGGTGTGGTGAACACGATTTGGTAAAGGTATCGATGAGAGGCCATGTAGGAGTACATGGTGGGTTGTTTCATTGAAGCCGACCTTAAGCACTGAGATCTGTATGTGTGATTTAAGAATCAGCTACTACCATGCATTGGGCCCGAAACCAATGGACCCTCTTGACTTCTTATTCACCCTAGTTCTCCGTCCAGGAGTTGCAAGTAGTTTCTGGTGTTTGTAGCCTACTGGAGGCCGTGGACAGCGCTGACCGTAGGGGTGGGCTGTGATGCGGTAGGTACGTGGCCGGGTGTACCGAATACCCGTTAGGTATCTCGGGAACCCTGTTCACATCGTTCGGGGCCGTATGGGAAACCTCGGCCGGACTCCCTCCGGATGGAACCTGAATAGGCGATAAACCTGGACTGGAGGCTTAGGTGATTAGGTAGGTCGTGGCCGACACCCACGTTGGGCTTCCGCTTGAAGGTTGCCGAGTACATGTCGTGTAAACGACGGTAAGTGGTGAGAGCGTGTATGAAGAAGTACCCCCTGCAGGGTTAACATGATCTATTCGAATAGCCGCGTCCGCGGTAAAGGACTACTTGGTTGCCTATACAGTTCATAGACAAGTAAATGGAAACTACTAAAAGCCTCAAGATAAGTGTGAGTGCCGAGGATGGCTCCTCCGTAGGAGGACGGAGGTGAATCCTCGGTAGTGTATTGAAGTGGTGAATAGTGGACTCGTGTGCGCAAAACTATTTCAAGTTGAAGTATCATAGGATAGCCTAGCCAAGAGTCAAAGCTGGCTTGCTGCAATAACTGCACCAACCCTTCTTGATACTATGCATGTATGTAGGATCTGATGTAAGTCTTGCTGAGTACCTTTGTACTCATGTTGCTATAATCTACATTTTTACAGAAGACGCTGCAACCCCTTCTGATGGGTTCTATGTAGACGTTGACATCAACGAGTAGGCTAAAGACCCAGGTGGTGACCCTGAGCTTGTGAAGGACCACATAGTATAGCCAGAGGCTTCCCAAGCCTCTTTTATTTTACTAGTTGTCTGTACTCAGACAAGTTACTCCCGCTGCTGGCTTGTATGATTGTATGACTTGTATGTTGGGTCGTGAGACCCGTACCTTTGTGTGTATGTTATGTATGGCTCACTGAGCCTTAGATAAAGTACTTGTGTCATAGAGTCATGTTGTGATGCTTCGTTGTATTTGCACATATCGAGCATATTGTGTGTATGATTGAAATGCTTGGTATGTGTGGAATCTGACTATCTAGTTGTTTATCTTTAGTAGCCTCTCTTACCGGGAAATGTCTCCTAGTGTTACTGCTGAGCCATGGTAGCTTGCTACTGCTCTGGAACACTTAGGCTGGCCGGCATGTGTCCTTCTTCGTTCCGGTGTCTGTCCCTTCGGGGAAATGTCACGCTTTGAGTACCGGAGTCCTGTTAGCCCGCTACAGCCCGGTTTACCGGAGTCCTGCTAGCCCAGTGCTACAGCCCGGACCCACTTGCTGATGACCGACACGTTCGAAGCTGGGTCATGGATGCCTGTCCCTGTAAGTCTGTGCCACTTTGGGTTTACGACTAGTCATGTCAGCCCGGGCTCTTTATCATATGGATGCTAGCGACACTTTCATATACGCGAGCCAAAAGGCGCAAACGGTCCCGGGAAAAGGTAAGACGACACCCGTGGGGATACCGTGCGTGAGGCCGCAAAGTGATATGAGGTGTTACCAGCTAGATCGATGTGACATCGAGTCGGGGTCCTGACATGTATGCTCTGAATGATGGGTCATGTGACCCCTGTTTGTATATATGTTATGTGGCTCTTCTGGGCCTTTATCTATATGAGTTTGCGTTATGTTGTGATGCCATGTTGTACAGCACATACTTGCATGTTATGCGTATGTGTAACGTGTATTGCTATGTGTGGGATCCGACAATCTAGTTGTTTATCCTTGTCAGCCTCTCTTATGGGGAAATGTAGTCTAGTGTCTCCTTGAGTCATAGTAGTCCGCTACAGCCCGGTTCACCGGAGTCCTGCTAGCCCAGCACTACTGTTTAGGACACTTGACTGGCCGGCATGTGTTTCACTTTGTTCCTATGTCTGTCCCTTTGTGGAAATGTCATGCGGTGACATTCAGAGTCCTACCTAGCCTGCTACAGCCCGGGTTATCGGAGTCCTATTAGCCTAGTGCTACAGCCCGGATTCACACGCTGCTGACCGACATGCTCGAAGTTGATTCATGTATGCTTGTCCCCATGGGTTAGTGCCGCTTAGGGTTCACGACTAGTCATGTCGGCCCGGGTTCTCTGTCATATGGATGCTAGCAATACTATCATATACGTGAGCCAAAAGGCGCAAACGGTCCCGGGCCATGGTAAGGCGACACCCATGGGAATACCGTGTGTGAGGCCGCAAAGTGATATGAGGTGTTACAGGCTAGATCGGTGTCTCTTAGAATCGGGGTCCCAACAATCTCCGAATCAAAAGTAATTCTTTTTGCCACTTAAGGGAATATCTCTGCGAGTCACCTTCCTTAATATGTTTCGTTTTGGTATCATGGCAACTCAAATCCTCGCTAGGATGACAACCGTTCATCACCCTCTTAGGTATGGAATTGTTGTTTACCTAGTGACCCTCGTCATCTGTTCCACTCCATCCCTCTAGATGTGTGCCTCGTGACTCAGCTCGAGAGATGTTGCTATGTCTCATTCCGGGAGTTGATCCTGAGTTGCTCGATCTCCAAGGAGATCGATCTTTCTAGAGTTTTTCCTTCCCTCCCTTTGTCATGCTGGTTAAAGTTCTCAGAGCAAGGCATCGAGACAATGATGGTGGTCGAGTCAACGCTCTTATGAAGTGCACCCTGGATCATGAAGATTGTGTTAGTTTGCGGTCCCCCTTCATCTTACCCTACGCTTGAATCTCGGGACGAGATTCTTGCTTAGTGGGGGTGAGTTGTCATAGCCCTAGAATTGTTTGCAATAGTTTCATAAGAGAGCATCCATGCATCATGTCTAAATTCTGACAGTTGAATTGAGGTTAGTTGAAACCCTCAGAAATCACTTCAGAAATAATCAACATTAAAAATCTTTTCAAATGAGTCCAAGGAAATGTTCCTGTTATTCTGTAAAAATATTGGCAAGAGGTAAAATTCAAACCAATATTTTTGGAGTTTCAGAAATATTATTTTGGGCATTTGAAAAATTCAATAACTATTTGAATTGGATCTATATTTATTATATAATAAACATATGTTCAATAATTCTAGAAATTGTTGTGTAGCTTTGGATATGTCCATTTAGTTCACACAATTATTTTCATGAATTTTGAAAATGGTTTGGTCTTTGAACTGAATCAAAACATATTAGCAAAAATAGAAAAACAAAACAATTAATAAAAGAGAGAGAGAGAGAAGGACTCACCTGGGCTTCTCACCTGCAGCAGAGCCGGCCCAGCTCCTGATCCGGCCCAGCCTACCAGGGGCTCCCTGGTCTTCTTCCTCCTTTGACAGAAGGACAGAGGCGCGTGGCCACCGCACGCCCGACAACCTCCTGCTTCCACTGCGACGCCTCAGCCCTTCTAGCATCGCCACGCGACCCTCCTCGGTCCCTTGTCACTCTCCCTTCTCTCCCTGGAGCTCCTCCAGTCCTCTATCTCTCGGCCCCAAGCGAGACCGAGAACCGCCGTCGCCGCCGTCCACCGCTCGCATAGCCACCGGCCTCCCCTACGCCCCTAGACGTGCCCCTGAAATCCGCCACGACGTCCTCGTTCTCTCCACCGAGTCACGCAACGCCAGGTGCCCGGGAATGCCACCACCACCGTCGTCTTCAACTCCGGCCTCCGAGATCGCCGGCAATGCCCCGACGTCGTCCGACCTCCCCCGAGCCCACTAAGACGCGTTCTGCAACCACAATGAGATCATGGACTGACTTCCCCTCATCTCCTGCTCGCGTTTTTGCTCTAGCTCCATTCCCCACCTCCACCGAAGCTCGCCGCCGCCACGGCCGACGAGCTCCATGCTCCTGAGCTCGTCCACTCGCCCGAGCATCACCAGCGTTCTCGCCGCGCTCCTGTGAACCTGCAGCACCCACGGGTTCGCCATGTTGTGCACTGTAGCACTGTTTCCGCCAACGTCCGAGGTCCGGCACCCACTGAGCTCGACACCGGTGAGGATTACGGCCACCCCAGCTCGCCCCATTTGCACCGTTGGATGCGCGGGATCGCCAGCAGCTCGTAGATGCTCTCCGTCATCAATTTGGGCGCCAGAGGAGCGAACCCGAGCCCATCCGCCGCACCTGTCGTCGCCGGAGTCGAGCCGCCGGTGCGTTAGCCCCAGTTGACCAGGGGTTTGGCCTCCCCTGGCTCAATGACTGGTGGGGCCACCCCGCTAACTAATGTAGATTAGGCTTAACTAAACCTAGTTTAGCTACTAACACATGGGACCCACTGGTCAGTTTGACCTGGGCTACCCCATTGACTCGCTTACGTCATGCTGACATAGTGCTGATGCAGTAATGCATTTTCTGGAAATACTTTATTTCTAAATAATCCAGGAAATTCTAGAAAACATAGAAATTCAACCGTAACTCCAAATGAAATAATTTATATATGAAAAATTATCAGAAAAATTCAAGGAATCCATCTGTACCAATTTCACGCATGTTTGAGCAAGTTAAACTCACTGTTTAGGATGAAACATGATTAGGGCAAATTTCATAATAGGTTTGGAGTTGGAATTTGATATAGTTTTGAATTCCACTTCAATTAAAATGACTTTCTGTTGCATTAGCCCAAATCACAACATATTGCCATGAAATGATCATGCATCATATTGTTGCATTGCATTGATTGTATTCTTCCTTGTTTGCCGGTAATTGCCCCCTCTCAGTAGACGTTGTTTCCAACGACATGATCGATGACACCGATGAAGAGCTATTCTATCTTCAGAAGTGCCAGGCAAGCCAAACCCCCTTGTTCATTCCGATACAATCCCACTCTCTCGCTCCTGCTCTCTTTTAGTGCATTAGGACTACACCGATTCAACTGTTACATGTTGCGGTAGTTGAACCTTTCCTCTGGATGACCTGTCATTGCCACAGTAAATAGATGAAACCCACTAGCATGAGTAGGAGTTGTTTGAGCCCTGTTGTGCCTACTCATTCATGCTTGTTTGTCATGCCTGCTACTGCTTAGAGTTGAGTCAAGTCTGATTCATTGGGGATGAATTGGAATTTGGTGAACATGTCCTACCGTTGAGAGCTAAGTGTGTGAACACGATTTGGTAAAGGTAGCGGTGAGAGGCCATGTAGGAGTACATGGTGGGTTGTCTCATTGCAGCCGTCCTTAGGAACTGAGTTATGTGTTTGTGATCCATGAATAGTTACTCCTACACATTGGGCTCCGGGCGCTCCAAGCTCTCTCGACTTATTAATCAACTCGAGCTCTGTCCAGGAGTTGCAACTAGTTTCTGGTGTTTGTAGGTAGTGCTAGTAGTCTACCAAGTGGCACCCGGTACAGGTGGGTTTGGGACAGACTAGGCACAGTGGCCTGGTGTACCATGTGGCACCCGGATGGTGGGCTTGGGAACCCTGCTCACATTGTTTGGGGCCGTGAGCGATACCCCGGCCGGATCTCCTTGCAGATGGAACCTGAATAGGCGATAAACCTGGAGTAGAGACTTGTTGGCTAGTCAGGTCGTGGCCGACTCCCTCGCCAGGCTTCCGCTTGAAGGTTGCCGAGATACACGATGTGTACATGGTGGTAAGTGGCGAGAGCATGTGTGAAGAAGTACACCCCTGCAGGGTTATCATTATCTATTCGAATAGCCGGATTCCTCGGATATGGAAACTTGGACCCCTTGCATAGTTCATAGACAAGTGAAAGTGGATACTCTAAAACTCGCAAGATAAGCGTGAGTGCTATGGATGGCGTTCTCGCAGGGAGGCGGGAGCGGATCCATAGTGGTGTATTGGTATGGTGAATTTGTGGACTCGTGTGCACCACCTCAAAAGAGTTACTTGCAGTCGTAGTTCAGGTTAGCCATCGAGTCAAAGCTGGCTTGCTGCAGTTAACTCCACCACCCCTTTTGTTGATACCGATGCATATGTAGATAATTCTGATGTATGTCTTGCTGGGTACATTTGTACTCACATTTCCTTATTTTATGTTTTGCAGAGAGACTTCAGTCTCGCTAGTAGTTCCGCTTGGACTTCAACGTTTAGCTTGTTACCTCAGCTACGATCTTGTACCCTTGGGAGGGTCTTGTAGATAGTCAGGCTTCTGAGCCTTGTTCATTTGTAGTTGTCTGTACCCAGACAAGTTAAGCTTCCGCATGTGCTTGTTGCTTGTATGCTCTGAATGTTGGGTCATGAGACCCATGTTTGTAATATCTCGCTCCTCGGAGCCTAATGAATAAATACTTGAGTCGTAGAGTTATGTTGTGAAGCCATGTTGTATTTACACATGTCGAGCATATTGTGTGTATGATTGAAATGCTTGGTATGTGTGGGATCTGACAACCTAGTTGTTTATCCTTGGTAGCATCTCTTATGGGGAAATGTAGTCTTGTGCTTCCATGAGCCATAGTAGTCCGCTACAGCCCAGTTCACCGGAGTCCTTCTAGCCCAGCACTACTGCTCAGGACACTTGACTGGACGGCATGTGTTTCACTTCGTTCTTGTGTCTGTCCCTTCGGGGAAATGTCACACGGTGACATCCGGAGTCCTGCCTAGCCTGCTACAGCCCGGGTTACCGGAGTCCTGTTAGCCCAGTGCTACAGTCCGGATTCACACGCTGCTGACCGACGTGCTCGATGTTGATTCATGTATGCCTGTTCCCGTAAGTTAGTGCCACTTTGGGTTCACGACTAGTCATGTCGTCCCGGGTTCTCTGTCATATGGATGCTAGCGACACTAGCATATACGTGAGCCAAAAGGCGCAAATGGTCCTGGGCCATGGTAAGGCGACCCCCGTGGTAATACCGTGCGTGAGGCCGCAAAGTGATATGAGGTGTTACAGGCTAGATCAGTGTGATTTAGAATCGGGGTCCTGGCAGGCGCACTCTATATAAGCCACCCCCCACCACTAGACGAGGGGGTTCTTTTCTTCGACCTCTCTCTCTCTCTCTCTCAAATACACCATGTAATCTCCGGATATACACTAAGATAAAACAAAGCCTCTCTGGAGCACGAGACGTAGGGTTGTTATCTCCACCGTGAGAGACCCGAACTCGCTAAAGCCATCGTGTCACCCGTATGCATCTTGATAGATCATGCTCCGTTACCCTATACCTTATTATTGTCGGAATCGTTCCCACGACAATGGCGGTGAAGCTTCCAGGGAAGTGACCCCCAGAAGTCCTTGGCCCGCTCTTGATTCCGAGCCCCCTACACAAGACTCCCGCGAGGGTGCGTCGATGGGGGCCGTGAGCCTATGCTTCCAGCATCCTTCCTTTGCGGTCTGGCCTAGGGTGCAGGAGGCATGCGGAGGGCTCCTCCATTGGTCATCACCGGTGGCTGGGCGATCCCAGCGTCGACATCATCTTCGAGCAGCGAGACCTTGCTGCCCAAGACCTTCGCCGAGGCCTGGAGAGCGGCTGGGAAGGAACCGGCCTCCAGCCCCCTGTCAGAGGCAGGCGAGTCATTCCGCGCCTCTCCGACAGCCCCCGACGCGAAGGATGGGCTTGGCCATGTGTAGGAGCTTGCTAGCGGGTGCGACACTGTCCGGCATGAGCTTTCCCAGGAGGCGATGGGCGCGCTGAGTTGGCTTGGAGAAGAGCTTGCCGACGTTGATGCCCACCTTGAGACGGAGGACCTTCGCCTAGAGCGTGAGTGGCACAATTTGAAGGTCGCTATCAACCTCGGGCATTTCAGCATGAGCGCGCCAGTGCAAGTGCCACGGTGTCCCTTGCAGCTTCTTGTGAGGCTTGTGCCCACGCCATGGAGGAGCCAGGGCCACCGACCGCCGTCGAGAGGTGGCCGAGGAGCGGGAGCGGGAGCTTCAAGCTTCGAACGCCGCCCTTGAGCAGCAGTTTGAAGCGCGCAGGGCTGTCCTGACAACATCACTAAGCGAGGCCCCCTCCGATGAGAAAGAGGTCTAGAAATGCGAGGAGGCGCTGGCGCTGGAGGTCTTGGAGTGCAACCTGGAGCTTGAGCGGGTGGAGGTGAGGGAGCGCCAGGTAGCCACGACTGAGGATGCCGTCGCCGCACAGGAGGCCAGGATCCAGTAGGAGGTCGACCAGAGGGTGGCCAAGGCTCGCGCGGCTCTCGCTGACGAGTACTGCCTGAAGTTGGAGCTCCTGGAGGCCGAGGCTAAGGCCAGGACCACCTCCCTTAGGACGAAACTCGACGTGGCAGAGTAGCGCGAGAGGGCCACAAAGGAAGCTCATGCCTATGCTCAAGCTGACTTGGCCTCCGCTCGCGCCGACCTGACCTCACTTCAGCAGCAGGTTGAGGGTGCCGCATCTCTTGTGAAGAAGAACATGGATGAAGCGTGCCGCTGCCGGACGCTGCAGCGCGTGCATTGCATGATGATCCAGGACCTGAGGGTCAGGGCCAACCGGGCCTAGGGAACCATCTGCGAGGAGAGCGTCCCTCACCTGCACGAGGATGACGACGTCAGCCACCTTCGCTTCTTCACCGAGATTGTGACCCGTTTGGAGGACTAGGCCGTGAGGGCTCGTGAGCTCATTGAAGAGAGGAGTCGGCGTCTTCTTGGGCGCACGTTCTCACACGTCTTTAGTCAGCTCCTCAACCTCGACCCCCAATTTGACTCTGACACATCCATAGCCCCCGTGCCTAGGGTCATCCAGGACAACCTGGCGAACTAGGTGGATGACGCAGAGTTTGCTCCCGAGGATGACGTGGTCGTGATCGTGGCTGGTGAAGGTGGTGCGGATGATCATGATGAAGACTACGCTAGTGGCAGCGTAGGTGGCACGGATGAAGACGACGAGGATGGCGCCAGAGGCAGCGCATCCAGCTAGGCCTACATTCCCTTTTGTCTTGACCTGTATGTTAAAAACCTTCGGACACAGCCCCGCGGGGTGTGAAAGCATTTTTGAAGGGGAGCCCCTGGAAAATAGGGTTTGGAACGCGTCATGGTGGACCTGGGGGGAGCAGTTGTTGCGACTTATCTTCGGCCTCGGGGGTCCAGAGTGGGCCCTGTCATTGTAGAAGCACCCTTCTCCTGAGGCGAGGCCTCCAAGAGCTCGTGAGGTTTTAACCCTCCAGAGGAGCCTGTTGGCCCGTCCAAGAGAGCCTCGCGGGGAGCGAGTGCCAGATTACGGCGAGGTATGCGCGCGGTGAACCTGCGGCGATTGCATCCCTGACCCCGAGGGGCCTTGGCACCGCCTAGGCTAGCCCGAGCGTGCTCGACACGCGCATACCACACCTAGCCCCCGCTCGCGGGGCGCTCGCAGGGGGGTAGCAGGCGTGAGCCCCACGTTAAAACACGAAGCCAGAAAGGAAGAAATCGCCACGAGTCAAGAGAAAATTCCCCTCATTTTTCTTTCCATAAGCACAAGAAACTCCAAATATCATTCCAAAAGACGGCGAATTGGGTAACAGAAAGAGGGAAAAAGCAAATAGCCGCGTCCAGCACGGCTTCCACTGGGCGCGGGCATAGTCATTGGGGGACAGTGTCGACGGACAGCGCAGAGCATGGTTCTTCCACTTGGACGTGGGTGGGAGGCCCCATGAGGCCCGAGGGCGGCACTCAGGAGACTCCGAGGCGTGTACAGCCCCACTCATTATTACGTGAGAGTGTCACGAGCGGAGACCTTCACAAGCACGAGGCCTTGCTTCATGGCGCCTAACGAGGGCCCCGTCCTTCGCCTCCCCTGACCACCGTTGGGGCGTTCGGAAACCAGGACAAGACCAAGGGGCAAGGGGGACGCTGGCAGTGCCCTCGGTGATGGTAGGCGCTCCACCGGGAAGGGCTCACTGGTGCCTTACGCGGGAGAGGACCTACCTCCGTGTAGCGCCTTGCTCCGCGCAGCACGGAGGAGGCCTTGGCCCTAGGCCCCCCCCCCCACGCAGCCCCTAGAGCACTCCGCCCACCCGCAGCGCCCAACCCCCAGAGCACTCCGCCCAACCGTGGCGGGGCCATCGCCCTGGGGTCCCTGGCTGCTGTTGTGGCTTGGTTCACCTATGGTCCATGGTTAGCGTAATTGTGCTCCTGAGATATCAGCTCTACCAAGTGGCTGTTGTCATTGAAGGTGTCGGTCAAGCTCTAGGGCGGCTCATGGGGAGCCTCGGCTTCATGTGCCCCCGACACTTAGACTAGTGAGCGAAACAGGTCGGGGCCTTCTCTTGATACATACTGCAGGTCCATCACGGGAGGCACGTAGGCATCTGAAATTGCCGCACCAGAGTCATCACCTGACCTTCTCGCGTCGTTGGCCACCAGGCCCCTCGCCAGATTTCGATGGGCATAGGGTGGCGCCCCGGCGTGGCCCCAAGAGGGACTGCACGGGCTTTCCCTTGCCTGGGGGTGGCGTAGCTTGTGTAGGATGAGTGGCGTTGCGGGCCGGATCGACGCCGTTGGGTCCCCCATGCATTCCAGGGAGGGGCGCACGGGCGTGGCGGGGCCTGGCACGTGCTACCGGCACCACTTGCGATGTAGGCATGGTGCAGAAGGGTGTTGCGTCCCTGCAGGTGGCATCAAGCAGCTCGGCGACCCGCTCCAGCAGGGCATCGCGGCCGCCTTCCGCCAGTCTGCAACGCAGCAGCTCCAGGCGAGTGTGTGGCGCTGTCGCTGCGGCATAGCTCCAAGATCGTGTGGTGGCACGGCTATGGGGCGGTGCGAGGGCGAGCGACAGCGGCCCGCGCTGCCCGCGACCCACGATGTTGGGTGGCGTGCGAGCCACGATGAGCGTGATACGTCCATTTTGCAGCATGCTTTCATATCAATATTTATTGCATTATGGGTTGTTATTAGACAGTATGTCACAATACTTATGGCTATTCTCTCTTATTTTACAAGGTTTACATGAAGAGGGGGAATGCCCGCAACAGGAATTCTGGGCTGGAAAAGTAGCAAATATTAGAGACCTATTCTGCACAACTCCAAAAGTCCTGAAACATCACGGGAGCACATTTCAGAATATATAAAAATATTGGGAGAAGGAAGTACCAGAGGGGGGCCACCCACCATCAACGAGGGTGGGGGCGCACCCTACCCCCTGGGCATGTCCCCTATCTCATGGGCCCCCTGGCAGGCCTCCGGTGCCCATCTTATGCTATATGAAGTCTTTCGTCCGAGAAAAAAATCAAAAGCTAGCTCACGGGACAAAACTCCGCCGCCATGAGGCGGCACCTTGGCGGAACCAATCTAGGGCTCTGACGGAGCTGTTCTGCCGGGGAAACTTCCCTTTGGGAGGGGGAAATCATCACCACCGTCATCATCATCGATCCTCTCATCGGGAGGGGGTCAATCTCCACCAACATCTTCTCCAGCACCATCTCATCTCAAACCCTAGTTCATCTCTTGTCTCCAATCTTTGTCCCAAAACCTTAGATTGGTACCTGTGGGTTGCTAGTAGTGTTGATTACTCCTTGTAGTTTATGCTACTTGGTTTATTCGGTGGAAGATCATATGTTCAGATCCTTTATGCATATTAATACCCCTCTGATTATGAACATGAATATGATTTGTGAGTAGTTACGTTTTTTCCTGAGGACATGGGAGAAGTCTTGCTATAACTAGTCATGTGAATTTGGTATTCGTTTGATATTTTGATGAGATGTATGTTGTCTTTCCTCTACTGGTGTCATGTGAACGTCGACTACATGACACTTCACCATTGTTTGGGCCTAGAGGAAGGCATTGGGAAGTAATATGTAGATGATGGGTTGCTAGAGTGACAGAATCGTAAACCCTAGTTTATGAGTTGCTTCGTAAGGGGTTGATTTGGATTCATATGTTTCATGCTATGGTTAGGTTTACCTTAATACTTCTTTTGTAGTTGCAGATGCTTGCAATAGGGGTTAATCATAAGTGGGATGTTTTCCAAGGAAGGGCAGTACCCAAGCACCGGTCCACCCACATATCAAATTATCAAAGTACCGAACGCGAATCATATGAGCGTGATGAAAACTAGCTTAACGATAATTCCCATGTGTCCTCGGGAGCGCTTTCCTTTATATAAGAGTTTGTCCAGGCTTGTACTTTGCTACAAAAAGGATTGGGCCATCTTGCTGCACCTTATTTACTTTTATTACCTATTACCCGTTACAAATTAGCTTATCACAAACTATTTGATACCGATAATTTCAGTGCTTGCACAGAATACCTTACTGAAAAGTGCTTATCATTTCCTGCTACTCCTCGTTGGGTTCGACACTCTTACTTATCGAAAAGACTACGATAGATCCCCTATAATTGTGGGTCATCAGAGCATAGAGTGGAGATCCACTTGGGCGGACGGCACTGCCTGGGGAGGTCGAACAACCCAGTGCTCGACATGAGTCCTCAGAGCGTCAGCCATGAGAACGGCTGGGCGGTGGCGGATCAACTGGAAGAAGAGAGGCTCCTACGCACCCCTTCCTGGCGCACCAAATGTCATATTTCGGATTCTGCAGACCCTTGAGAGGTTCAAACTCTGGGGTGCATGCGAAGAACTCAACCTCCCCGGTCTGCCTACTCGCCAATCTCACAGCCTAGATCGATGAACTAGAAGGAAACGGGACACAACAGTCTACCCAGGTCCGGGCCACCTTGTGGTGTAAAACCCTACTCCTGCTTTGTGGTTGGTTGGCCTCGAGGGGCTGAGAATGAACTAGTATAATGGGAGAACAACCTCATGAGGAGGCGTGTTCTTGTGCTCGAGTGAGCTGGTGGGTGTGAGGATGGGATGGATCCGATCCAGCCTAAGTTGGTGTCTAGGCCCTATTTATAGTGGCCTTGGTCCTCTTCCCAAATGAAGGCGGGAAGGGATCCCACAACGGCCAAATTCAAAGGGAGACATCTAATACATGTTATCCTGACAAAAGTGGTCTTCGCCTACAAAGCCTCTGGTCGTGACGCCACGGTGGGCTCGGCGATGACCTCCGTCCTACCGTCATGGCAGCCTTGGTCTTGTTGCACATGAATGGAAACCTTTGGCTGATTCCTCGGGACTTTGTGCCCGCACTTGCCTCTTTATCACCAAACAGGAAACTGGTGCACTCCAGCCACTGGCGCCCGCCTGGCCTTAGTCGTCATAGCTCACATCATCCGAAGCCTCGCGAGGTGGGGCTTGAATAGGAATCTCCGCTCCTCGGGAGCCAGCCTGAGGCGGCCGCTCCCCGCTGAGGTCTTGGTGTCGTCTGCCTCACGAGGGACTTGAGTTGTTCATGCTGAAGGTGGGCCATACCAGGCCGTTGATGGATCCACGTTGTGCGCCATAGGTAGGCAAGTCTGGGTACCCCGGTTCCGAGTATGCCGACACGAAGGACCTGGTGAGGTGGTATATGCCAGGCATGACCTGAGCATGGCCCCCATGCCCAGCCCCTCGCGCGACCCTCCTAAGGTGAAAGCGGCACGGTGAGGCCGAGGAGCGAGCCTGGTGGTTCTCTGAGGTTACTGCAGCCACTAGGGTGCCGTTAGTTATTTATTCACCAGCGCAGAGCATAGTGCTTCTCCTCTTGCACGGGCTTATACGCTCCTTGGCCGTGTCATCCGGCAGCACGGAGCATGGGACTGCCACTGGTACATGGGTGGGAGATCCCTCTGAGGGGAGACTCTGGGGCGTGTACAGCCCCGTCCTGGCACGTGGCTTGCACGGAAGGACTGGAGGAGGTGTGTGTGGGCACTTGTGAGCCACCACAGTACTCACGAGGCCCTACCGCAAGGCGGGTCGCACATGAAGTTTGGTTTGGAACATTTGCAATGGTCTTGTGAGATGGTCAGGTAGCCTGCGCTAGGTGAATCTCCTAAGGATATCGCATGAGAAGGCCAAACACCAACGATCCCAGGAGGTTATGTGAACGGGGCCGACCCGCCAGACAGAGCTCAGCCATTGGGTTTGTCGATGTTGAAGGGACAAACTCGAGCACAGACACCGTGCCCAGTCTTCTCATGTAGAAATCCTGAAGAAAGACAACCGACGCGTGGCTCCCACGGCGACGAGGTGTCGGGTCGCGCGCTCTAACTCATCTGCTCTTGATTAGCTCATGCGAGAATAAGGCACCAAGGACCTTGGGAGGTGACGTGCACGGGAGCTGGCCTGCGAACAAGAGCATAACCACTTGGGTTTAGCGACGCTGCAGGGACGAACCCGAGCGCATATGCCATGTGATGCGGAGCATCCTACGATCATCCCCATGTACGATCATCCTACGATCATTCGGCAGACCCTTGAGGTTCAAACACTGGGGTGCACGCGGAGATCTCGCCCCTACCGATCTACATCCAATCTCTTCGCGTGATTTGAGCTGTAAACAACGAACAACACAAGGGACACAAGGTTTATACTGGTTCGGGCCACCGTTGTGGTGTAATACCCTACTGAAGTGTGTGGTGTGGTGGATTGCCTCAGGGGCTGATGAGGAACAGTACAAGGGAAGAACAGCCTCGCGAGAGGTGTTCTTGAGCTGGTGCGATGAACTGCTAGGGTGAGTTCAGTCGCCTCTCTCTCTCTGCTAGGGTTCTACTAGATCTCTCCCTCTCCCTTCTTGATGTCTATACTCTGTGGTGGCTAGCTCTATTTATAGAGGCCCTGGGCCTCTCCCCAAAATAATGAGCACGAAGGGTGCCAACAATTGGCCATTTTGAAGGGGAACATCTAGTACAAGTTATCCTGACCAAAGGTGGTCTTCGGCTGCCAAAAGTACTGGTGATGACGCCATCTTGGGCTCCACGGTGACCTCCGTCCTACCGCTCTGCTGGTCTTGGTCTTGTTGCACCGGAATGGTAACCTTTGCCCGATGCCTTGGCCTGTGCTTGCCCCCTTTGCACCAAAGAGGAAACAAGGACACTGCATAGGCCGGCGCCCGCCCGGTCTCGATCGTCATGGCTTGCGTCATGGGTTCCTCGCGAGGTACCCCTGCCTTGATCTCTCCGCCTCCTCGCGAGCCTACCGGATGAGGCCGCCTCTGAGGAAGCTTCCTGTCATCCACCCCGCGAGGCTTGGCCCCTCACGAGGGTCTTGAGCTTGTGTTGATGAAGATGGGCCACGTTGGGCCCCCACTTGAGCCACGCCGCAGGTAGGCAACTCTAAGGACCCCCGTTCCCAGAACGCCGATAGTAGCCCCCGGGCCCAAGGCATGCCCGGGCTTGGCCTAGCAGGAAAGTGAAGGGGCAAGCGCGAAGCGCCGCGGGCCCTAACAGCCTGCGGCCTTGGGCGCTGCGTGGCGATTGATTGGACATGGGCGACTGCGCTTCCCCATGATGCCTTGTTACGTGCCCGGGTAAGCGGACCCGTAGTTGCACACAGTTGTTTCTCCTTTCCGCTACTCGCCTGCCTCCTACCTTTCCTTCTTCTTTGAGCTCCAGCCTCCGCTGCCAATCCGGCTCGAGTTCTTCCTCCTCTTCACCGCCATGGCGCCGACGAAGAAAGGAAGGGGAAAGAAGCCAGCACCTTCGCCCCGCACACCTCCAGCCTCGATCCCCGCCGTCGCCCGGTCGATCATACTCAATCCAGAAGCTTTGGACAAGGTCCGCTCCGCCCTTGCAACTATCTATAACGAGTGCGGCAGGACCACGACCTGGCCTGCGTCCCATGCCTCCCTTGATAGGATAGTCACGGAGGTCCGATTCTTTGCCGATGCTCTATGGGCAGGTCAGGTTCTCCCCTTTTCCGCCTTCATCAATGCGGTGCTCTCCCATTATCAGATCCTTATGATGCACCTAGGGCCGGAGTCCATTACCCTTCTGGTTGTCTTTTCTTTTGTTTGCGAGGCGATGATAGGCATACCTCCTTCTGTTGCCCTGCTGCGCCACTTCTTTTCCTTGCGCATGAGCAACCCCACTCAGTGCTCAGGTTGCGTGAGCTTATTCACCATGCGAGAGACGGCCGCTTCAGGGATCGACTTAGGCCTTCCTCCTCCTAAGGCCATGTTCAGAGAGCGGTGGCTATACGTGGACGTTAGAGTGCCCAACCCTCTGCTCTCGCACCCGACCTCGCCTGCTGTTCCTCACGCAGCTTGGGATCATGAGGTGCTCGGGAGCCCCCGGCTCGCCTTCGTCTGGCGCCGCTTCCAGAGTTTCAGGGCGCTTAATGTGATAGCGCCCAAGGTGGTGAAGGAGTTCCTACAATGTCGCATTGCTCCTCTTCAGTGCCACTCTTGCCGGATGTGGGACTTTCCGGGACATAGGGACCGCATGCGGCTTCAGGAGGAGAACTCGGCGCTTGAAGTACTGCAGACGGTGCTCAAGGTCTTGACTGGCGTTCCTTCCCCAGGCAGCCTTCAGAGTAATGGTGTCCTCTTGTATCTTTGCTCCGGCAGGGCCGATTTTGTGAGGCAGATGCCCAGCTTTGACGAGTGGGGGCTGCGCCCTGCTGGCTTCATTGGGCCCCGCGAGAACCCAACTGTCGTGGTTGCTTCCCTTGCCGCCCACAGCAATCCTTCCATGGGCGACAGGGCGGGGAGACAAGAACCGGCGGGAGTTGATGCGACCGATGTCGAGGTGCCGACGCCGTGAGAAGTCTTGAAGGTGGCGTCTCCCGAGGCCCGCCCTGGAGCGGCGGCAGGTGCAGAGTCGCGGCCTATGGTTCCTGAGGCCGGGGCTCCCGAGCCGCCAGCCGTTCCTCGCGAGGTGGCGCCTGACGGCGCCCCCCAGGCTGACTCCTACAACGCTGATCATCTTGATGCTTCTTCCGCACCAGGGGCCGACCCCTGCGCCGGGTGCTTGGGTCGGTTCCGCGTAGACTTCGAGGGCCTTCGCAAGAGGAAGGAGGCCTTGGGTGGCAATGACCGCCCTTGATGCTTGTTGAAGCGCAGGAAGTACTTTGCCTTGGACGAGTAAGTCTTCTTCTTTCCTTGCTTGTTTGCTTTGCTATCCCTGCGACTGATTGTGGCCCTTTCAGGCCCTGCCCTGCGAAACCTGCCGAGCTAGCCCGGGAACCATCCCCCCAAGCTTCGCCTTCTTCACTGGCTCTTGGCTCGCCGAGCTCGAGCGGCACCCCTGGTGCCAGACCAGTTGGTGGAGTGGTCCGTTCCATAGGGCACCTCGAGCCTGCGCGCCCGCTGTCCTTTCTTCATGAGTCCTCCTGGGGCACATCTGGATTGCCCCGCGTCCCTCCTCTGATCATAGATGATGAATGGCTGAGGTCTGTATTTGGTTCTTCTTCCATGGGTGGACCGACGCCATGCCGGATTCCCAAAGAGGTCCATCTGGCGATGACTAGGGCGCCAGCCCCCAGCACCGCGCCGGGAGGGGGCCAGCCACCCCGGGGCCCTCCGCATGCTTCGGTGGAAGAGGGTGATGCAGAAGACGTGCTCAGGCATGCTCAGGAGCTACGCGTCCTCCGCAAAGAATTCCTCCAAAGGGCGGTGGATGCGGTGAGCCGGATCGGGGCAGAGCTTGATGACGAGGATGCGTGCCTCGAGGTCGAAGGTTTGCGCCTTGCTGAGGAGAGGTGCAAACTAAAGGTAGATGTCTCCCTCGCGCGTCATCAATGTGATCTTGACAACGCGAAGGCTGAAGCATCACTGGCAGCTTCACGGGAGGCCTGCTCCCTGGCCGTTGAGGAGGCTCGGGAGGCAGACCGACGGCGCAAGGATGCGGTGGAGCGCGCACGGGAGCTCCAAGCCTGGAGCAACTTCCTGGAGTAGCAAGTGGAACTGCGCCAAGCGACCCTTGAGTCAATGGGGGTGGCCTCTGTTGACCGGGCGGAGCTTCTGAAGCGCGAGGAGGCGCTGACGCTGGAGGCCGCCGAACGCAACCTTGATCTTGAACGGTTGGAGACGAGGGAGCGCGTGGTGTCTTGGGTGGAGGATGACGTTGCCGCATGCGAAGCCCGGGCCCAGGAATAAGTCGATCGTCGCGTGGCGGAAGCTCGCTCGGCCTTCGAGCACGAATACGAGACGAGGTTGGGGCTGATCAAGGTCGAGGCTAAGGGCATGACCGCAGCCCTTAGGGCCAAATTGACCGAAATGATGCGGCATGCGGACTCCTCTGTAGCCGCCCTCGGCGCGGCGCAGGCGGAGCTGTCCTCTTGCCGGCCGAGCAGCTTCTTCTCCAACAGAGGGTTGATGACGCCGAGGCCGTCATGCAGCAAAGTGAGGACGAGCTCCGTCGACGGCGGGTTTTGGAGCATGTGCACGCCCTCATGCTTCAAACGCTCCGAGAGAGGGCCAACACAGCTTTGGGCTACATCTGCGAGGCTGCCTCTAGGGAGCCGCACAAGGTCAACTACGCCGGCAACCTCCAATTTTTCACCGATGTGGTGACGCTTCTGGAGAACCGGTCCGAGAGGTCCCGTTGGCTTGTCGAAGAGAGGAGCCGAGCCTTGCTCGAGCGTGCCTTCTCCCGTGTCTTCAGCCATCTGCAGGACAGGGACCCCCACTTCGACTTCGACACTGCCATCGCACCCATGCCCATTGCCGTCCGGGGTGACCTGGCGTGGTGGGTGGAGGACAACATGGACGCCCTCGTCAGGGACTTTGCGTCCGATGACGACGGCGTGGTCATGGGCGTCAATGAAGGCGACGTTGTGGAAGAGCCTGGCGCTGATGGAGATGCTGGCGGGGGCAGCAATGCCGACGATGCCAGTGATGCCTCCGAGGATGCCCAAGACACAGTGAGTGATATGTCCGACTGACCGCGCATTACTCCTGTTTAACCTGCATGAAGAAAGTCCGGGCTTGGCCCTGAAGGATGTAAGAGCATTTTGGGAGGGGAAGCCCCTCATGTAAAGGTTTGCAATTAGTACTCTGGTAAGCATAATGTTGTGTGTGAACGTAGCCATCGGCCCGGTGATGGGTCAGCTGACTTGTGTACCTTACGACCCCGCCGAGTCCCGAACGGGCCTGCGGGAGCCGCTGCTCCTCAGGTGTCTTCTGATTAACTTGTGGATCCCGCGATGAAAACCTCCGGAAAGGGTGCGGTAACAGCGGTCCTAGTTGTGAATGTGCCTGGCCTGGCCCGGCTCGCGAGGGGCTCGCGAGGGGGGGGGGCAGCCGATGTTAACCTTGGACGCAAGGCCAAAACCAGAACGCGAGAGATTGCTCGAACGAGATTAAACGCCCCTTCCCCCAAAAACACGCAAGCATCGAGCTCAAATCCAACTTAAATCCAAATCGAAGAACTTGTCAACAAGGAAAGGCAAAAGCAAAAGGCCGCGTTCGGCACCTAGTATAGTCTTCGACGTCTTCTCACCAGCGCGGAGCTAAGTGCTGCCACTGGGCGTGGGCGGGAGCCCCCGAGGCCCGAGGGCGGCTCTCCGGAGACTCTGGGGCGTGTACAGCCCCACTATTATTACGTGAGAGTGTCACGGGGTGGCGAGCTTCACATGCACTGGGCCTTCTTCATAGGTACCGTCCTTGCTTCATATCGCCAGACGAGGGCCCCGCCTTGCGCCACACTCTGTCGCCATTGACAGCGACCGGAAACCAGGACGACGCCAATGAGGCAGACCGGTCGCCAGCGGTTCCCCCGACGACCACGGGTCCCATGCCGGGGGCAGGCCTTGGGGCACCTCCCCGACAGGGGGCCTACCTCCTGAGAACGCCTTGCTCCGACCGCCGCGGTGACGAACACAAATCTCGGCCCCTCTCCTGCAGCCCCCTGTGCCGTCCTCCTGAGGGGTATGAGGGTGCAGAATTGGGGCAGCCACCTGCTGTGGAGACATGTATCTCCTGCGACCCATGGTTAGCATAAGCTTGCTCCTGAGGGATGAGTGGTACCCGATAGTTGCCGGCGACGGTGTGGTCGTCGAAGTTCTCCTGGGGTTCCTGAAAGAGCTCAGCTCCTGGCGTCTCCTAACCCCAGCCTGGCCCGAGGAATGATCCATGATCTTCTTCCAGTGCGCACCCCTGATCGACCATGCGGGGCACATAAGCTTCTGGGGTCACCGCCCCGTGCGCCTCGCCATAGCATCCCGTATGGCACGCAGCCTGACTTGGAGCGCCGTCTTGGGGGTGATGGCGCGGCGGTCCGTCGAGGCCGAAGGCCGCGGCGTGCACCCCCTCGCTGGCCTGAGAGGGGGCTGGAGTGACTTGTCGCCCAGTCCCGGCGGAGGTGTTGGCGCTGGATGGGCCCTGGAGCCCGCTGGAAGTTGCGTGCGTGCGCACGATGCCACCATGCGGCCCGCCTTGGGTCTGGGGTGGCAGCTGGACACAAAAAGGAGGTGTTCCTGAGGCGACGGTGTCCAGGAGCTCGGCTACTTGCTCCAACAACACACCACGACACCGTAGCAGCTCTCGGGCCACCGTGAGCGTGGCCTTGGAGTTTGCTTGCTCCCGTCGGGTGTACGACGCTGTGGCCGCAGCGTGGTCTGAGGCCCTTGCTGCCGCCCGCACCTGCCATGGTGTGAGGGCAGGCGGCGTTTGGCCGTGTCGCCCGTGCCCTGCAGTGCCCTGCGGAGCGCGGGCTGCCTAAGGTGCAAGGTTGAGGTCGCCCTGTGTCGGTGCCATGGTGTGGGCGGGCCACTCTGCCCAGCGGTCAGCGTTGGCAGCCGGGTCGCCTGACATCTGAACAGCGAGGCGACGGAACGTGATGCGGAGGAAAAAGGATTCCGGCGCACCCCTACCTGGCGCGCCAAATGTCGGATGTCCGGTTCCGGCAGACCCTTGAGGTTCGAACACTGGGGTGTGTGCGGACATCTCTCCCCTACCGATCTACGTCCAATCTCCTCGCGTGATTTGAGCTGGAAACAACGAACAACACAAGGGACACATGGTTTATACTGGTTCGGGCCACCGTTGTGGTGTAATACCCTACTCCAGTGTGTGGTGTGGTGGATTGCCTCAGGGGCTGATGAGGAACAGTACAAGGGAAGAACAACCTCGCGAGAGGTGTTCTTGAGCTGGTGCAATGAACTGCTAGGGTGAGTTCAGTCGCCTCTCTCTCTCTCTCTGCTAGGGTTCTACCAGATCTCTCCCTCTCCCTTCTCGATGTCCTCTATTTATAGAGGCCTTGGGCCTCTCCCCAAAATAATGAGCGGGAAGGGTGCCAACAATTGGCCATTTTGAAGGGGAACATTAGTACAAGTTATCCTGACCAAAGGTGGTCTTCGGCTGCCAAAAGTACTGGTTATGACGCCGTCTTGGGCTCCATGGTGACCTCCATCCTGCCGCTCTGCTGGTCTTGGTCTTGTTGCACTGGAATGGTAACCTTTGCCTGATGCCTTGGCCTGTGCTTGCCCCCTTTGCACCAAAGAGGAAACAAGGACACTGCGAAGGTCGGCGCCCACTTGGTCTCGATCGTCATGGCTTGCGTC
Source organism: Triticum dicoccoides (assembly GCF_002162155.2). Lineage (NCBI taxonomy): Eukaryota > Viridiplantae > Streptophyta > Magnoliopsida > Poales > Poaceae > Triticum > Triticum dicoccoides. Next base: position 321,873,363 of record NC_041390.1, read on the forward strand.
ACGGGTTCCTCGCGAGGTACCCCTACCTTGATCCCTCCACCTCCTCGCGAGCCTGCCGGATGAGGCGGCCTCTGAGGAAGCTTCCTCTCGTTCGCCCTGCGAGGCTTGGCCCCTCGCGAGGGTCTTGAGCTTGTGCTGATGAAGATGGGCCGCGCTGGGCCCCCACTTAAGCCACGCCGCAGGCCGCAGGTAGGCAAGTCTGGGGACCCCCGTTCCTAGAACGCCGACATACACTACGACTACTCCCCATGCCCCAAGAGGACATACTATGAGACCTCGACTATACTCTATTGGACGCAAGGTGAAGTTGCACCTCTCCAGACCGTCACTTTCCACACGTGAGATATGGCAATAGAGAGACCATGGACAAGACAGCGAGTACACCAAGCGCGAGCAGCAAGAGAAGGAGCTGCTCAGAAGCTTCAGCCACTGGACAATCGAACGACGCCAAACGTCCGACACACTCCAGCGACCGGACGTCTGACCGTCCCAAGAAATCCGGTGCCACCTATCCAGAGCCAAAACACCGGACATCCGACAAGTACCGGACGGCCGCATCCTTGCGAGCCACCGGCCGCCCAGCACCTGTCGGACGTCGACGCCTGTCTGCGCATAGCTTTGGGTCCGAGGCCCATGTACCCCTTAAGTTCGCCCCCATTTGCACTATGACTATAAATAGGACACCCCATCCTCCTAGTTAGGGTTAGCAATGTGATAGCTCATATTAGAGATAGAGCTTTGCTCATCCACTTGGTTACTTCTTCGTTGGAGTCCACGACCTCTTCGAAGAAGATCCCCCAAGTAGATTCAAGACCCCTTTACGGGAAGAACCCCTCGAGACCTCCTCATGGAGAAGAACTCGTTACCTATGTATCTTCCTTTGTTGGATTTGGGTCATGTATCTCTTTGTTTCTCGAGAAATCAAGCATATGTGTGACCGAATCTTGTTGGTTTGAGTGATTTCTCTTGTGTTTCTCCTCGTTCCCCTCTCATGTTCTTCGTAGGATCCATTCCAATCGTGAAAGATCGGCTCGAGGGTTTCCACCCTACATCATCGTGCCAAACCTTAATCATGCGGCGGTCGTGGGCGGGTTTGAAAGGGCGTACGACATTCATGGCGGCGAAACATCGGACAAGCAGGTGATAACATAAAGCAACTCATGAAATGTTAAGGAAATTCTGACATATGCGAAAAATGATACATACCGCAGGGACAGATGCATACAGCTTGGGGATAATGCAGCCCGAGGAGCGCCCCCAACTGAACAAACCAAAAAGGCCACCTGGCACCGTCGCCAAAGAAGTGTTGGAGTAGCCAAAGATGTGTGAGGTAGAACTCGCCCCTCACGAGTCGTCCGGCTCCTGAGCCTTGTGAGACTCCGGAGACCGAGGGGGCTTATGAGGGTCCACCACATCCTCCGTCTGGACCATCATGCGCCTGGCCTTGTGAGCCTCCTATACGTCCCGCATGTGGCGCTGGTGTGCAACAGCGGCGTTCGGTAGACCGAAAGGCATGCGTATGTAGCTGTGAGGTGGGCCTTCACACTGGCCGACGTTGGACGGCCAGAAGAGCTCCTGAGACGCAGCGCTATTGAGCCCTGGGATGTTGACATAGACAAGAAGCTCACTACCCACATCAGGGGTGGGAGCTGCGTTGGGTGGTGCGGGGCGACGGTCGCCTTGCATGGCTCTCGGCTCCTGAAGCTCCTCGGTCGCCTTGGTGATGAACTCTTGAGCACCTGGCGCCTCGTGCCCTATGCTCTTCTCGCGGAATGGCGCGTTGAAGCATGCCTCCACATGGTGCCCGAACACCTCCCTCGTGACACTGGCTAGGTCCGAGTCCCTCTAGAGGAGAGCCCCTGAGCCCATCCTAAGAGTGGTGTCGGGCGCACCATCCTATGCAAGAGGGGAAGGTGACCCATCAGTGGGCACGAAGCCTGAGGCACGATCGTCAGATGCCCCGCCCTCCTGAGATCCTTTGTGGGGCAGTTGCTTCTTCTTCTTGGGGTTGACCTTAGCGGGGTAGATGGAGCCTTCGTCAGTTGGGTTCTCGACCACCGCAAGTTGATAGGCACGCTCAAGGGAGCACACTGCATCCTTTTTGTCGTAGGTGATTTTGATGATGCCGCCGCTTCCTGGCATCTTGAGGACATTGTTGTTTTGGTGAGTTGCAACCATAAACTTGGCAAGGGCTGGATATCCAAGGATGGCGTTGTATGGGAGGCAAATGTGGGTGATGTTGAAGTCGATGAGCTTGGTGTGGTATTTGTCGCGCTTGCTGAAGGTGACAGGGAGGCAGATCTGCCCTATGGGGAGAGTGGATCCATTGGTCGCCCCTGAAAAAGGTTGGTAGGCTGAAGCTGGTCATATGGCACCTGGACCATGCGGAACATTTCGACGAAGAGGACGTTGAGCCCAGGGCCTCCATTGATGAGTGTCTTCGTGACGAGGACTTTGCTGATGGTGGGCGGGGAGTAGCCGCACACTTGAGCTGATCAGTAGAGTCGAAGGTGATAGCATACTAGGACCACCTAGGCGGACGCAATGCCTCGAGCTTGGGGAGGGCTGCGTTCACCTCACGAGCGAACTGCTTGAAGATGCGGGGGCCTAAGCGCCACCTAGGATGCAAGCAATGGCACGAGGATCTTGGAAGCCTCCAGCCCCATCATCTTGGCCGTAGTCATCATTCCTCCTTGGCGGCGGCAAAGGAAGGCTAGCATTGCCCAGAGGATGATCCTCACGAGGTTGGCCCTGCCAGCGATCCTCACGAGGCTGATCGCGCCAGTCCTGGCGGGGGTCGCGGTTGTCCTAGTGTCCCCCACCTCAGCCTCCTCCACGGCCGTAGCAGCGGTCGTTGCGCTCAGGTAGGCGATCAAAGCGCCCGTCTCGGATGGCCCTGAGTTCTTGGCAGTCGCTGGTGTTGTGGTTGTGTACATTGTGGAAGAAACAGAACGGGCACTTGCCCTTGGAAGACTCAGGTTGGTTGTAGCCGAGCTTCATCTCAGGTTCAGCCGTGAGCACAGGTGGGCCCTTGCGCTTCACTTCCTTGGCCATGGCTTTCTTATCTCCATGATTGGCCTCTGGGAGCTCAAGGAGGGAGAGGCGACCTTCCTCAGCCCTCGTGCATCTAGTTGCCATGTTGAACATCTCCGGAGGTGAGCATAGGTCCTCGTGTATGGCGAGCTCTTCTTCATCTTGACATCCTGGAGGCCATCAGTGAATGCCGAAATGATGGCCTCATCCGACACCTTGGGAATCTTGAGGCGAACGTTGGGCAAGCGTTGGATGTATTTGTGCAAGGTCTCCCATGGTTGTTGCTTGATGCGCCGCAGGTCGCCCGCAGCAAGGGCACAGTCGCGAGTGCCATGGAAGTTGGCGATAGAACGCTCTCGCATTTGATCCCAATAGTGGATCGATCACACGAGGAGGTTCAGGAGCCATGAGCAGGCGCCATCCTTGAGGGCCATGGGAAACCAGTTCGCCATGACCTTCTCGTCGCCGTTCACCGCCTCGATGCTCAGCTTGTAGAGCAGGGGGAACTCAGCAGGGTCAAGGGTGCCGTCATAGCGTGGATGCAGGTCCGTCTTGAACTTCCCAAGCCAGACGACACGGCGCAGCTCCGGGGTGAATGCTTGGCACCCTGCTGTGCTCACGAGAGCCCGCCGCAGAGGGGGAGCCTGGTCTTGGCGCTCGCATGCCGCAGCCTCAGGCAGCACGCGGTATTGGCACGGCGGTGCTGGGAGTGCACGCGCCTCTCCTTGAGGCCGCTACACCACTTGGCAGCTTTCTTCTTCGCGCACCGGCACCCTGTGCGCCGGGTCGCGCCGAGGGGCCTCATGCCTTGGCTTGGGGAAGACATCTTGCCGGGGAGGTGGAGCAGGCATGCTATGGGCCATGTCACTCACATGAGTAGGTAGGGGAGGCAGCGAGCGAGACAGTGCAGGGTCCTCTCCCGCAGCGCTGACGAGCGCAACGATGCGGTCCAGCCAGTCCTTGTAGAGGTCGTCGGTCGGACGATAGCGCAGAAGATCGCGTGCCATGAGCAACATAGCCTGCACGTTCGCCGGCCCGCGACAAGCATGGGAAGACGAAGCAGCAGCCAGAGTCAGCTATGGAGTGGCGGTGCGTCCATCACACAACATAGATGGCTGCAGCGACGAGGCATGCTGCTCGTGGGCCGCGGGGCCGGTGGCAGCATTAGCCGTAGGTGATGGGGAATGACAAGGGGCGCCATCGCCCGCTGGCGCTGTTTGGGCGATGCGGGCGGCGAGGGGAGCCCGACGCTCAGCACAAACTCGACGAGCGTCAGCCATGAGAATGGTGGAGCTGTGGGGAATCGACCGACGGGAGCGAGGCCCTGACGCACCCCTACCTGGCATCCCAAATGTCGGATTCAGGGCTCCGCAGACCCGTGAAAGGTTCGAACTGGGGTGTGTGCGAAGAACTCAATGTCCCCAGCCTACCGACTCGCTGCTCTCATAGCCTAGCTCAATGAACAGGAAAGGAAAGATACACAACAGTTTACCCAGGTTCGGACCACCTTGTGGTGTAAGACCCTACTCCTGCTTTGGTGTGGATTAGCCTTGCGAGCGGCTGAGGATGAATTATTATTGAGGAAGGACAACCTTAGGAGGTCAGTTCTTGTGTTGGTGTGAGCTAGTGAGGGTTCGAATTATCTCTCCTCCTACAGTGGTGGCTAGGCTATATTTATAGTGGCCTCGGTCCTCTTCTTCCAAAACAAAGGCGGGAAAGGATCCCACAATGGCCAAGTTTGAAGGGGGGCAAGTAGTACTGTTGGATTTCGGGTTCCGCAGACCCTTGAGAAGTTCGAACTCTACGGTGCGTGCGAAGAACTCGTCCTCCCCAGTCTGCCTAATCGCTAATCTCACAGCCTAGCTCGACGAACTGAATTGAAAAGAGACACAACAGTTTACCCAGGTTTAGGCCACCTTGCGGTGTAAAACCCTACTCCTGCTTTGTGGTGGAATGGCCTCGCGGGGTAGAGGATGAACTAGTATAGTGGGAGAACAACCTTAGGAGGAGGAGTGTTCTTGTGCTCGATGAGCTGGTGGGTATGAGGATGATCTGAATGATCCGCCCCCCTCAATGGTGGTGGCAAAGTCCTATCTATAGTGTCCTTGGTCCTCGTCCGAAATGAAGGCTGGGAGGGATCCCACAATGGCCAAATTCGAAAGTAGACAACTAGTACATGTTATCCTGACAAAAGTAGTCTTCGCCTACAAAAGCCTCTGGTCGTGACACCGTGGTGGGCTCGGCGATGACCTCTGTCCTGCCGACCTGGCGATCTTGGTCTTGTTGCACCAGAATGGAAACCTTTGCCTGATTCCTCGGGACTCCGCGCCTACGCTTACCTCCTTAGCACCAAAGAGGAAACTGGTACACTGCGCCCCTTGACGCCCGCCTAGCCATGGTCGTCATGGCTCGCATCATCTGAACCTCACGAGCTGAGTCTTGCATATAAATCTTGGCTCCTCGGGAGCCAGCCTGGAGAGACTGCTCCTCGTGGAGGTCTTGATGTCGTCCGCCTCGTGAGGCTTGGCCCCTCGTGAGGGTCTTGAGTTGTTGATGCTGAAGTTGGGCCATACTGGGCCATCGATGGAGCCATGCCGTGGGCCGCAGGCAGGCAAGTCCAGGCACCCCCGTTCCTAGAATGCCGACAGTACCCCCCGGGCCCAAGACGCGTTCGGATTTGGCTTCGACGCAAAGCCAAAGGGAAAGTGCGGAGCGCCGCGGGGCCTAACCTCCTGCGGCCTTGGTTGACACATGGCGATTGATGGGACGTCGGCGTCTCCGCTTCCCCATTGCTGCCTTGGCAACTGCTCCGGGCTGACAAAAAGGCTGGTGCTCGTTGCAGAGCCTTCATTTGCTTTCCTTCGTCTTGCTCCATATCCCCTTCTTCCTCCACTCCAAGGGCCTCCAGATTAGCAGAATCTCTTCCCCCATCCTGCGACTGATGGCCTCCAACAAGGCAAAGTCTTCCTCCATGGCTGTGCGCCCTCCTTCTTGGTTTGAGCCGGCACTGAGCGCGTCTACCATCGGCAAAGAGAAGCACATCGCCGCCGTGCTTCCGCTAACGGCGGACGACGGCAGTGAGGGGGGAGAGACGGCGCTCAGGGTTGGCTTCGCCAAGCCAGAAACTTTGGGTGACACCTTTTACCCCTACTTCCAGCACATCATCCTTGCTAGGTTGGCAACGGTATCTCTCGGGCCGAGAAGAAGGTGGAGGTCTTCAGGAACAAGTGGGTCTTCATGGACGCCATGCGCACCCATGCTTTGTTGGAGCTGCCGACCGCACCACCAACGCCCCTAGAAGGGTGGGCTCACAAGAAGCTCACCGACCCCCGGGCAGAGCTGCTGCTATAGAGGATGATGGCTGACCGGATGGCAGATTACCCAAAGGTGGAGAAGATGACGGGGGCCATGATCATCAAGGACTTCCTGACGCAGCGCTTGGCTCCGCTCCAAGCGGACTCGCGCCCCCTGTGGAGGTTCAAGGGCACGGAAGACGACCTTCGGCTGTGCCCGGACAACCTGCCCGATGATTACCTTGGCAAGATCGTGCGCACCTTTCTCGGGAAGGACCAGGGTTGCCTCCCCCAAACTCCCATCTCTCGATGTACCGCTGCACGAATGGAGAGAAGGTGGCCGCCGCCATGCCCACCTTCAATGAGCGCGGGCTTGTGCAGCTGAAGCCTCCCCAGCCCCCTGGCTCCCTGGTGATGTCCACCGGCGAGTCCAAGGAGGAGGAAAAGGTGTCCTCCTGCGAGTCCATGGACGAGACCTCCCCCCACGGTAGAGTGAGCTTCTCCGGGCCTTCTACGATGACAACGCCGCCAGCAAGCACCCAGTCAGGGAGTCGCCGCTCCCCACCGGAGTCACCACGAGGTCCGGGGGCACCCCCCGAAAGAGGCTGAGGCAGGGGATCCCAAAGAGGGATAGGTCGGCGCTGACTCCTCCGGGCAGCAACCCCAGCTCGTAGCCGATCGCTACCGCTGCAGAGCCGGCCGCACGCTCGTCCGCCCCAGAGAGCGCGATGACGCCCGTGCTTTGGAAGCCTGCGCTCCTTTGTAGGAAGAGGGAGTATGTCCCTGAGGATCAGTAACTGTATCCCCTTGCCCTTGTTCTTTGATCTTCATGCAGTACTCAATGTTTTTGTCTTGATGCCAGGCTAACACTAGCAGCAAAGAGGAAGAAGGAGGACACCGGAGCCACTGAGGCCCAATGTCTTGTCGTGGTCGCAACATCTTCAGTGCGGAAGGACGAGGCTGCCTCCCATGTCCCTTCGGTGCAGTTGCCCTCCAGAGGCTCTAGAGCCCAGCCCCAGGAGAAGGCGGTCCCTGTGGTCGAGGCAACTCCAGAGGCGCTCGCCCTCAGCGTGACTTCTGAGGATTCGAGGTCTCCGGAGCCCCCGACCCTCTCTGCTACTGCCGCCACAGCAGGTTTGGCACTAGCGCTGCTTCATCCCCCCGTCATCTCACCGGCGGGCCGTGGTTCTTCTGCCATGCCCGGTGCCCTGAAGGAGTCCTTCTCCGTGCTGGACCAGCTTTAGGATAATCTTTAGGGCTCCGATCAGTGTAGGGCGTCGGGGCGCCTCGAGTTGGTCTCGGGGTGGCTTCTGGCCGACTCGTCCATCAAGGCGGCATGGGCCGAGGCTATGACGGCCTCAGAGGAGGGCCATAAGGTGGTCGGCCTGGCCGCAGCCGCCCGCGACATGGCGTTGAAGGACGCTGATGCCGCCGGGGAGCGCTGCCACACGACGGAGGCCGAGCTGAAATTCCTTCACGACGAGCAGGCTACCCACGCCCGCCAGCTTGAGGAGCAGGAGGAGAAGCTGAAGACCCGAGAAGCTATGGTTGCCGACCATGACGCCGAGCAGGAGCAGGTAGGCTGGGAGGAGGCTTCGAAGTGTGGCCGCCTAGACAAGAAGAAGGAGGAGGTGGAGGCGGACCAGGCGTCCCATGCCAAGCTTGTGTCTGATGACAAAGCCAGGCTAGAGGCTAGGGAGAAGTGCCTCGCTGCTGCTGAGAAGACGGCCGCCGTGGAGGGCGTCACCTTTGACTCCCTTGAGCTGAGGTCCCGCAAGGCGCTGTAGCATCTCTACGGGAGCGGGCACAAGGAGCCATTGGTGACTCCGGAGGAAGGCCCCACCGCGCTGCTCCTCAAGCTCGTCGTGGCACTCGAGGCCATCATCGTCGAAGTGGATCCCATGGTGGAGGGGGAGGCCCGTGTGCTTTTCCACCTCGGCCATGAGGCGCATCTTCAGCCACCTTTATCTCCAGGACACCAGCTTCTCCATCGGTGCCTTGCTCAAGCCTGTGGACCCCGAGTCCTATACAGCCACTGTCGAGGCCGTGATGGATCGGGTGGAGGCCCTGCTGCAGAAGTTCCTCACCGTCAACTCCGCGACCGCGGCTAACGGCAAGGGTGTCACCGCCGACTCCGTGACCGCAGCTGATAGCTAGGGAGGCGGTGAGGTCGTCAACTACGAAGCTTCCCACATGGGCGATGGCGGTGTCCAAGGCTGAAGGAGAGGCTTGATGGCTCAATGGCAGCGCTCCCCTCTGTTCTAATCCTAGGACATGTATCATGCCTCGTGGAGGCGTAAGAACTTGTGCTTGGTACCCTTAAGAGACAATATATTTTTTAATATCTTGCTAGGGTTCCGCAATTTCCTTTTTGTTTGCTTTGTTGTTTTGCGTCAGCCAAGCCCGGCCCCGCGCATACCTCAGCCGCCGTTGGATCGTCCGGATCGCCAGGACGAGACTAAGGGGTGAAGGGCTACCGGACCAGTTACGCTCCAGAGTCGCGATGCTCAGGAATCCCCCTTGACCTACAAATAGCCCTCGGGAAGGAGATGCCAGAGTAGGCCTTAGTGTTCTGCGTCGGCAGGGCCCGACCCCGCGCATACCTCAGCCGCCGTTGGGTTGTCCGAATCACCAGGATGAAACCAATGGGTGAGGGGTACGTGACCAGTTAGGGTCCTGAGTCGCAATGCTCAGGAGTCCCCCTTGACGTCCGAATAGACCTCCATACCTTTCCTCGCCGAGGTCCCGCTCGGGAGGGGCGCGCAAAGACCAGGTCCGAGGGACCTGGCAGAGCGGCGTACGCTAGGCGTGGCCTCAGCATAGCCCCTGTGCCGAGCCCCCTTGCGCGACTCTCCCAAAGGGAAATCCTTGCGGTGAGGCTCAACACCCAGCCTGGTGGCTCCATGAGGTTATTGCGGCTATGCGGCTGCCCTTAGTTATCTATCACCAGTGCAGAGCATGGCGGTTCCGCTCTTGCAGGGCATAGCCGCTCCTTGACCGTGTCGACTGCCAGCACATAGCATGGTGCTTCCACTGGTGCATGGGTGGGGGCTTCCTTTGAGTGGAGACTCTGGGGCGTCTATAGCCCTGCACTGACACATGGCTTGCACGGCAGGGCTAGAGGAGGTGTGTATGGGCACTCATGTGCTAACACGAGACTCATGAGGCCCTACCACAAGGCGGGTTGCACCTGAATTTGATTCGGAACACTTGTGACTGCCCTGCGAGATGGTTAGGCGACCTGTGCCGAATGAATCTCCTGAGGTTATCTCATGAGAATGCCAAAACACTAATGACCCCAGGAGGTGACGTAAATGGGGCCGGCCCACCAGACAGAGCTCAACCATTGGGTTTGTCGACACTGCAGGGACGGACCCGAGCACAGATGTCATGCCCAGTTTTCTCATGCGAATGTCCTAAAGAAATACAACCAACGCACGGCTCGCGTAGTGGTGAGGCACAGGGTCGCGCGCCCAAACTTACCCGCCACCCGATTAGCTCATGCGAGAACAAGGCACCAAGGATCATGGGAGGTGACTGATAATCCCCAAGTGCAGGGAATCATCATAGCAATTTCCAAAGGTGGAAGTGATAAGTATGGAGTGTCGAACCCACAAGGAGCTAAAGGTAAGATCAATATTCTCGCAAGCCCTATCTGCCACTGATATGACTCTACGTACACCGAACGTTTGCTTCCAACTAGCAACGAGAAATAAAACTATGTTGTGGGTATGAAGTGGATAACTTTGCATGATATCGGAGAGCTAAAATATGAAAGTTGGTGCTGTTATCCTAAAGTTAGAATATATTACTAAATATTATAAATAGCGAGTGTGGAATACTGGTGGATCGGTGTGCGGAATTTTCCTAGGCAATTGTTAACAAGACCGATAGTCGTCATTGCAATTTCATATGAGGGAGAGGCATAAGCTAACATACTTTCTCTTCTTGGATCATATGCACTTATGATTGGAACTCTAGCAAGCATCCGTTACTACTAAAGATCAATAAGATAAAACCCAACCATAGCATTAAAGCATCAAGTCCTCTTTATCCCATACGCAACAACCCCCTTACTCGGGTTTGTGTTTCATTCACTCACGCAACCCACTATAAGCTAATCATAAACGTATTGCCACACCCTATAGCGGGAATCCCTCATGCTTGCGCGACACGGAGGGCACCATAGGACAGCACCAAAATAAAACATACAACTCGTACCAATCTAGATCATCAATCAACCCAAAGACAAAAGATAACTACTCAAAACATCATAGGATGGCAACACATCATTGGATCATAATATGTGGCATAAAGCACCATGTTCAATTAGGGATTACATCGGGGTGCCGGAGAGAGGACCACGTAAAAGAGATGAGGATGGTCATGATGATGGTGATGTTGATGAAGACGATCACCGCGGCGATGATTCCCCTCTCAATGGCACTCTGGTGCCACCAAGAGAGAGGAGGAGACGTTCTCCCCCTTGTGCTTCCTCCTCCATGGCCTCCCCCCTGGATGGGGAGAGGTTCCCCGTCTAGTCCTTGGCCTTCATGACGATAATGGCCCCTCCGGGATCATCCTCCATGCCCTCCGGTGATGATGGCCCCATCCGGCAGGGTGACAGAGAGGGCCTAGATTGGTTTTCGGTGGCTACGGAGCCTTCTGGTGGCGGAACTCCCGACCTAGGTTTCTTTCTGGAAGTTTTGGGTTATATAAGAGGTGTTGGAGTCGGGAACAAGGCAGGGGGGTCTTCGGTCTATCCACGAGGCAGGGTGTGGGGACCCCGACTCATAAGTCGTGATCACCGAATGCACGTGTACAATGATCCCAGATATCAATGCTCACTGAACACACAGAAGCTGAATAACAAGTGTCTTACATCCATACATTAAGTCTTACATAAATTATGACCGTTATGGTCGAGTCTTGAGTATAACTTCGCAGCGGAAATCTTCGTCGATAACTTGGACCCATGCCATCTGCCTTAACCCTATAGGCATTCTGATTGGAAAGCGTACTAGCTCGCATGTTCGTCACCGAAGTATACTTCATCATATCCTGTTATTTCATGCCTGGCCAATAAAATAACCAGTGGCAAGCCAATGAGTACTTTGAATGTACTCGCAAGCAACCCAGGGGTGATAACATAATAATTATGCAAGGCTCTACTGCTAATTTGGCATTTTTGCGGAAAGCTAGTTTTTTCTCATGCAAGTATGATCATCATTTATCAAGGACATGAATGTGTCTGCTACAAGTATCAGGAGGTTACAGACATCAACATCGAGAAAGAGTTATGAACAACTCATGCTCAAGCTCACCGTGACTTTCTCACGAATCACATCAACAGATTTACCAAACTGTCTTGTTTTCCAGAAACTTATGGATATAATGTAAGCAGCACCACCCAACTGTCATTGACCGTGGACACGGCTATTCAAATAGTTTTACACTCTGCAGAGGTTGTGCACTTTACCAACAAGATCCGGGAACTTCCGTGTCATCCACGACCCGCGGTACCTCAAGTACCCGGGGTAAGCACTCGATCACTATCTTTCCCTAGACAACACTAACATAGAGTCCACTCGATTAGTAGTAACCCCCGTGCCCGACATTTCTCATCTTAAAATTGTGGAGCCTTGCTCCCATATTCATCACATACCACAAGCACGGGGTACCAACGGTGTGTCCGGTGCCCTGGGAAATTAGTCATGGCCGCCCTACCAGGCACGACCCCGTCCCAAGAGAGCGCAACAACAACTCCCCCGTCACTAGTAATGCGGGCAACAAGCTAGTATCGGCCCAGGTAATCAATAATGCCCTTTCCCATATAAGGGTAGAGTGGTTGCGCATGTAAGGTTGGGACAATCGACAAATCTTAAATCTAATCCGTTTCTGTAAACAACACTTTCATCAAGCCTCGGTACACTACCTCTCCACCAAGTAGTGACCTAATTAATCATCATCTCCCAGGAGCATTAGTAGCTCCCACTGGGCTATATGCAAGTATGTCATCCACACTTGTTTCTTTCCATGCATAACCCTGACACCTTTTTGCGTAGCCAACTACTATAGCATATTTCTACAAGGATAGAGTCATGAACAATGCAAGTATCAACGAGTGTGCAATAGAGGCAAGCCCAGCAAGGTTGCCATTCAAGAACCATCATGCACTCGATGAAACAGTGAAAATGTTCTCATGATATAAAAGGGTTCAACATGGTTAAAGGGCTGCTTGCCTGGTTCTTTAGAGTCTTCAAGTCTTCTGGTTCATCTCCGAGTATTTCATCTACTTCGTCAACTAATGTCGGAAACAATCATAGTAAGCAACACAACAAGGCAGAAAATAAAAGTACTCTAAAAATATTAATTTGACTTTTCTAGGACATCTCTAGTTATATGAAAAATAACCAAAGTGGTTTCATTGGGATTGGGTCAGTGGATATTTGTGAACATTTCAATATGATGGAATCAAGGGATTTGTGGATTTGCAAGAAGTGTACAGAATCATTATTTTGAAAAATTAGCAAAGGCACCCATTGAACAAAGAATGATTTTAGAAGCATCTAGGAGTTGGTTTTACTGGATTTGGAGTTCAAATGATCTTCCTATGAATTTGCAAAGTTGACAAATATGAAGAAATGGTTCATTATTTTGTGTGGCTCAAAAAGTATTGAGAAAAATGTTCATAAACTAAGTTATGAACTTAGAAGTATCTAGGAATTTGAATCATGGCATTTGGATCAAATTTCAGCCCTCTGTGATTTTCTAAAGTTTATGACAGAAATGGAAAAAAATGGGATTTGTTAATTATTTATGAAAGAAATATTTTTGGACAATTGTGCAAATTGCACCATCTGATAGATCATGAATTTAGGTACTACTAGAAATTTGAATCATCAAATTTGGAGTTCATTTGAATTATTAATGGATTTTTGAAACTCACTGGAAAAGAAAAAGGAAAGGAAATGGGTTTTACATTTATCTTGCGCGCTAGGCGGGAGTTAGCAGCGGGCCGGCCCAGCAGGTCGGCCGCGCGGGGGTGGCTGGGCGACATCGAAGGCGTACCAGTTGGATTGCGCCTTCGCTATGGGGGAAACGGGTTTCACCTGGCCCGTCTGCACTTAAACGGGCGGGGCCGGCCCACCAGGTCACTAACGAGCGGGGCCCGGTGCTCAGGCCGTCTCCTACCTCCCGCCCGAACAAAGCAAAGGCAGGGGAGGCGAGGCCGAGTGGGCGCCGGTATTCTCCCCGCGGTACCGGCCACCTCCTGCGACGCCCGGCGTACCGGTGTGATCAGGACAGTGTGCCGCATCCTCCCAGGTGCGCCACAATCGCAGGGGTGGCCAGACGCGAGCGTATCATCGGCCGCGGCGGGCAAGGCCGACGGTGATGATGGAACTCGAGGGCGCGACCATGGGGAGGAGAGTGAGAAGCGTGGGAGGGGCCCGCGATGATGGTGGCGGTGCTCTGGTGCGGTCTAGAGGGAAGCAGGAGGAGAGGTGGGTGCGAATTTAGGCGGAGGCCGACGGCAAGGCCCCGGCCATGGTGGTGGATGGAGAGCACAGGAGTAAGAATGGGTCGGACTGGGTGGTGTTCGGGAGAGAGAGAGGGAGCAAATGGAGCAGCGAGGAGGGCCTAGAATGGCCTTAAGTAGCCGACCTGCGGCTCACCGTGGACGCGGCGCACGGGTGTCCGCGGAAATGGCTCAGGCAGCTAGGAGAGAGAGCGAGGGTTTGTTTGCGGTGCTCTTGGGGTGGAGTAGGGCGCCAGGAAGAGAGAGAGCGAGAGAGAGAGAGAGCGGGGCGAGCTCTTGGTGGAGCCACGAGCTCGCACGCGCATTGGCGGGCTCGGGCGGCTCTGGGCACGCGCAGCACGGACAGGACAGAGAGGGAAAGGAGGGGACCAGCACGGTGGCGTGTTGCAGATGTCGAGGAACCTCGACTGGCGCGCTGGGGCGGACCGAGGTGGTGGGGGAGCGCGGCGTCAACGGTCGGGTGCTCTGCCAGGCGCTCTAGAGCGCGCAAGTGGCCGGCATCCGCAGCTTTTCCGCGTGCACTCGCGCATCCACTTGTGTATAGTGGCTGCAGGGGGATGTAAACAATGTGGCAAGGGCATTGGATGCCTTGGTGAGCCAGTAGAGGAGAGGAGGGGTGGAGAGAGAGTGAAAATGCTGCTGTACAGAGAAGAAAAATGGGTCTCTGCCCCCCCCCCCTAATCACTGCTCCTTGGGCAGCAAAGCATGCATGAGGTAGAGGAGGAGCAGGTGAGGCCGTGGGAAAAAGTTCAGCTCATGGAGATTAGTGGAAGTGGCCAAAACATGTGTTTTGAAATTCTGCCATAAGGTGTTTGATGGTGGTTTGGGCTATCTGTGTTGCTCAATTTGCTTTGAAACTTAACAGGAGTGAGAGGCATTGCAAATTAGTAGTTCCCACCAATTTTTTGGTCAAATGGAGAAAGTTGCCAATGAAACTTTTATAAACCTTAGAAATGGGCAGAAACAGTTTTGGCTGGATTTTATCATGCTATCTTGTTCTCCTTGATGCACCACTTGGTGTAGTGTCATAATTTGGGAATTTGAGCACAAATTTGAGATCAAAACAAGACACTTGGCAATGTAGAGTTGCTCAAATTTGGTTCTGGGCTGAAAAGGTTTTGAGGCACTTTGATCAAGTTATACTATTCTCCAACTTGTGTCACTTAGCCTAGGTGAATTATTAGACCATCTGAGCACATGTGCAAATTTTGAGATCATTTGGACATGTTTGGTAGTGCAAAGTTGTTCAAACAGGGAAAAGGACAAACATTGTTTTGAGAGGGTTTGGTGGGGCTATATTGTTCTCCATGACATGACACTTTGTAGGATCCTCAAGTAGGTCATTTTGGACATGATAGAATTTTCCTGTATTTAATGGAGAATATTCTCTTTGTAAACATTTCAAAAGCTTGAAATGTCCAGAAATAGTTTTTGAGGGATTTGACCAATAATTTGAACATGACCATGTTTTGAAACTCTTATATATGGACAATATATGTCCGTTGAGCTTCCCTAAAGTTTCTCAAATATTTTTTAAACATAAAAATAATTTTAACCTATTAAAGACCATTTCTGGCCTTAAGAAAAAGCCTTTAAATAAAATAGGGAAATAACTTTTAAAAATATATTTTTGTGGTTTATGGGAGCCCTATACCTAATAGGTTTCAAATGTACTTTTTGAAAGATTTTTCACAACCTTAATTAAGTACTTGTAGTTCAAGTCTCAATTCAGGGGTTTTGGGAAACCTAATTTAGAAAATTCTTTTTAGCCAAAATATTTTTGCAAGAAATTGTTTTTGTGTCCTACAAACATGGCATGATCATTGGGCAAGGTTTTGGATCAAGGATAAGGAGTATAAGAGTTGGAGGATTTATTTGATTTTTAGAGCACTTGCAACCAACACACAAACAAATCAAATCAAGAGAAGACCTAAACACTCAAAAGTTTTTGACAAACCACACTTTATCATGATTTATTAGCTTAAGTGTTGTGGCATGAAAATCAGGGTGTGACAGACCTACCCCCCTTACATGAATCTCGTCCCCGAGATTCCCAAACTAGCCACGGAAAGGAATACGGAAACTTGGATCCAGAGTAGTCTTCACGTTCTCATAGTGCTTCTGCTTCCGAGTGGTGCTCCATTGACCCTTGAAGTACTTGATGATGTGGATTTCTGTATGACGTTCTGCTTGATCCAGGTTGCTAAGGGGTCTCTTGCGTAAGTCAGGTTGGGCCAGGGGTCGATGGCTCGGTGACCGATGTCCTGGTAGAGGTCGGGCTAGTTAAGAAGTTGGAAACACTCCCGGAGTTGTGTTGTGTGGGAAAACGTTGTGCATAGTGGGTAACTTAGGTGGCAACTCCATCTCACAACCGCCTTCTCTTCATCTTGTAGTGACCTAAAAAGGGGGTCGATAAATCTTGGTGTGAGCTTCCCTTTGACATGGAAATGCTTGGTTCCATTGAGAGAAGTGGCTTGCAGATACACCTGGTCTTTGACGCGGAGGTTTACTTCTTGATGGTGGTGGTTGGTGTAGTTCTTCCTCCTGGACATGGTGATCTTCAGATGTTCCTTGACCAGCTCAACAATTCTTCTTCCGTCTTTGGGTAGACAAGTATGTTACAAAATAAAGATGACAACCAACTTGTCCAAGTAGTCCATGAAGACTTTGTTTATGGGGATCATAAAGTAGGATGGGGGTATTGGTGGTGGTCACAGTTGAGTATTGGCCAAGGTCTTCTCGGTCTAGAGCCCAAGCTTGAGGTCATGATCTAATCATGTTGTGGTTTGGTAAGGCTTAAGGGTTTCAAGGATTCTACGATGCGAGTGAACATTTATCATCTTATCCTTGAGCACCATTCCTAAGATGCCAATTGTTCTATCTAGTCCTCCAAACAGATCACCTTATACCACCGAAAGTACCAACTCATGTAGGTTAGCTCCAATCATTACTCATGCTATTATTATCCTCAGGATTCTCGAGAGGAAGTCTAACAAAAATCATATGTTTCTATGATCCCCAAACTCATATGTATGTCTACCCCTAAAAATCCATGGGTATACAAGCTTCCAAGCTTCAGTTAAACATGGAAATCCAAGTGCTCATCCTATTCTCCCAAGGTCTAATATCACTACAAAAAAAGACACATCCGTGACATTTTGGGCCGAACGAAATTTTTTCTGTCATACATATGACACTTCTATGACGATAATTGTGATAAAAACCGGTATCATCATAGATGTGGTGGGCTCCTACTTCTATGACAAAAAATGGGCTTTTCGTCCTGGGCGGGACTGAGACGCAGCTGCATGACATTCTTTGGGCTGTCCATGACGAAAAAAAACCATGGTAGAAGCGAGGACGAGGAAAATTTCGGGGAGTTCCCGGTTACGGTGGGAGGTCGGGGGCCGAGTGATGTGCGTTTCTCTCGTATACGTACGCGCGTGTGTGCGAGGCGTTGGCTCTAACTGAACCCGAGCAAGGCTTTGGGCTGTAACTGAATCCGAGCGATTGCACTGCAGGCTACGCGTTACTGAACCCGAGCGATCGATCGATGGCTGTTAACTGAACCCGATCGAGCGATTCCTTCGCTACTGCTGCTAACTAAAGCTGGTCAATGCTGCCTCTGGGTGAAT
>NC_041390.1:321891184-321926235 GCF_002162155.2 Triticum dicoccoides
GGATGAATAGGACCCCGTGGTGTTGCCTCTGGATGAACAAGACCCCGATCGATCGAGCCGGTTGGGGCTGGATGAACAGGACCCCATGGAGGGCTGGATGAACAAGACCACCCCGTGGAGGGCAGGATGAACAGTAGACAGTGGAGGGTAGGATGAACAGTAGCCCATGGAGGGGTGGTTGAATAGGAGCCCGTGGAGAGGGCTGGTTGAACAGTAGCCGGTGGAGTAGCGCGCGGTGGAGGCTGGATGAACAGGAGCCCGTGGATGAACAGTCGCAGGTGGAGGCTGGAGGAGGTCGACGGTGGATGAACAGTAGCTCGTGGAGGCTGCAGGGGGTCGACGGTGGAGATGAACAATATCCCGTGGAGTCCCGTTTTGCGGTACGCCACACCCCTCCCGATGAACAGGACCCCCATTTCGACCGTAGCGCTCCAACACAAGTCCGTTTTGTCCGTTTTGCGGTACGCCACACCCCTCCCGATCAACATGACCCCCGTTTCGACCATAGGAGGTCCGTTTCTTCCATTTTGTGGTACGCCAGACCCCTCCCAATCAACAAGATCCCGTTTTGAACGTGGCCGGTCGAACACAAGGCTGTTTCCTCC
Source organism: Triticum dicoccoides (assembly GCF_002162155.2). Classification (NCBI taxonomy): domain Eukaryota; kingdom Viridiplantae; phylum Streptophyta; class Magnoliopsida; order Poales; family Poaceae; genus Triticum; species Triticum dicoccoides. Next base: position 321,891,790 of record NC_041390.1, read on the forward strand.
GTTCTGCGGTACGCCAGGCCTCGTTTCCATCGCCTGTTCCGTACAAGCACTCTCGATGAACATGACGCATTCCGTTGCCTCCCCATGAACACGAGGCATTCCGTTGCCTCCCCATGAACACGTGGCATTCCGTTGCCTCCCATGAACACGACGACGACCCTGTTTCTCCGTTCCGACCCAGGCATGTACACGAGCCCTGGCCGTACGTATGCGCGAGTAGGCGTTCCAGACCCCGCCCGTATGTACACATACGTGGCCGTATTTTCTTTCTTGCACCCTAGCCGCTGTACGTATGTGTACATGCTACGTGTGCGCCTCTATTACGACACGTGCACGCCTCTACATCGACCACTATATATGTACTTACACGTTCCCGACCAGAATGACAACGCTATGTACGCTTCGATCTGGTGGGTCCCGACTATCAGGCACTTCCTTGCATGCGAAGATGTAGCTGGTGGGTCCCAGCAGTCCGGGGCAAACATTTTTTTCGTGAAATATGGTGGCCCGTCCGGTGGGTCCCTGCTGTCAGGTGGAGGAATAATTATTTTGCGCGTAATAAGGAGGCACTTCCTTGCTGCGGTCGTGGACCCAGCTGTCAGCGTCTCCACGCATAGTACTCTTCCGATGGAAAGTGGTCGTTGACCACCTTGACCATGCCGCGCCGAGAGCACCACGACGGTGGACGACAGCGAGGCCTAGGAAGGGGATGACGTAGAGCCGGGGAAGACGCGACAGTGCAAGCCCATGCGGAGAGGAGTACAAGGGTTCACTGGTTCGGCTGTGGTGTGAGGCTGCCGTCGCCACAGGGCCTAGCCAGCGGTGGGAATAGTAGGGGGCGGTGAGGCCTCTGCGGCATCACAGCCGGCCACGGGAGGTAGGAGCATGCGGCACGACCGGCGCTGCTTTGGGCGGCTGGAGCAAGAAGACCAGAGGTTGAAGAAGCACTACGGCCGTTGGATGGACATCGTATGGTCACTGGAGCTAGAATCGTTCATATTGACTAAGTTCACAAAGCCCTTCATCACCGTCAACTTAGTAGGCCCACAAGTCAGCCTCCTACCAAGGTGGGTCCCAGCTAGCAAGGGGAGTATTCATTTTTTTGTGCGTAATAAGGAGGCACTTCCGGTGGGTCCGAGCTGACAGCGGGGGGGAACATTTTTTTGCAAAATACAGTGGCCCATCCGGTGGGTCCCAGCAGTCAGGGGGAAATGATTTTTTTCGCAAAATACTGGTGGCCCGTCCGGTGGGTCCCTGCTGTCAGGTAAAGGAATAATTATTTTGCGCGTAATAGGAGGCACTTCCTTGCTGCGGCCGTGGACCCAGGTGTCAGCGTCTCCACGCACAGTACTCTTCCGATGGAAGTCGGTCGTTGACCACATTGACCACGCCGCGCCGAGAGCACCACTGCAGTGGATGACGGCGAGGCCTAGGAAGGGGACGACGTGGAGCCGGGAAGACGAGGCAATGGAAGCCCGCGCGGAGAGGAGTACAAGGGTTCACTGGTTCGGTTGCGGTGTGAGGCTACCATCGCCGCAGGGCCTGGCCAGCGGTGGGAATAGTAGGGGGTGGTGAGGCCTCCGCGGCAGCACAGCCGGCCACGGGAGGCAGGAGCATGCGGCACGACCGGCGCTGCTTTGGGCGGCTGGATCAAGAAGACGAGAGGTTGAAGAAGCACTACGGCCGTTGGATGGACATCGTACGGTCACTGGAGCTAGAATCATTCATATTGACTAAGTTGACAAAGCCCTTCGTCCCCGTCAACTTAGTAGGCCCACAAGTCAGCCTCCCACCAAGGTGGGTCCCAGCTAGCCGGGGGAGTATTCATTTTTTTCTGCATAATAAGGAGGCACTTCCGGTGGGTCCGAGCTAACAGCGGGGGGGAACGTTTTTTTTCGAAATACAGTGGCCCATCCGGTGGGTCCCAGCAGTCAGGGGGAAATGATTTTTTTCACAAAATACTGGTGGCCCGTCCGGTGGGTCCCCGCTATCAGGTGGAGGAATAATTATTTTGCGCGTAATAAGGAGGTACTTCCTTGCTGCGGCCGTGGACACAACTGTTAGCGTCTCCACGCACAGTACTCTTCCGATGAAAGTTGGTCTTTGTCCACACCGCGCCGAGAGCACCACGTCGGTGGACGACGGCGAGGCCTAGGAAGGGGACGACGTGGAGTCGGGGAAGACGGGACAGTGGAAGCCTGCGCGGGGAGGAGTACGAGGGTTCACTGGTTCGGCTGCGGTGTGAGGCTGTCGTCGCCGCAGGGCCTGGCCAGCGGTGGGAATCGTAGGGGGTGGTGAGGGCTCTGCGGTAGCACAGCCGGCTACGGGAGGCAGGAGCATGCGGCACGACCAGTGCTGCTTTGGGCGGCTGGAGCAAGAAGACCAGAGGTTGAAGAAGCACTACGGCCATTGGATGGACATCGTACGGAAACTGAAGCTAGAATCGTTCATATTGACTTAGTTAACAAAGCCCTTTGTCCCCGTCAACTTAGTAGGCCCACAAGTCATCCTTGGTGGCCCGTCCGGTGGGTCCCCGCTGTCAGGTGGAGGAATAATTATTTTCAGCGTAATAAGGAGGCACTTCCTTGTAGCTGCCGTGGACCCAGCTGTCAGCCTCTCCACGTATAGTACTCTTCCGATGGAAGTCGGTCGTTGACCACATTGACCATGCTGCGCCGAGAGCACCACGGCGATGGACGACGGCGAGGCATAGGAAGGGGACGACGCGGAGCTGGGGAAGACGTGGCAGTGGATGCCCACGCGGAGAGGAGTACGAGCGTTCACCGGTTCGGCTGCGGTGTGAGGCTGCCGTCGCCGCAAAATAACAGGGGGTGTGGGTCAGTAGAGGGATGCCCTGGCCAGCGGTGGGAGTAGTAGGGGGCGCTGAGGCCTGCGCGGCAGCACAGCCGGCCACGGGAGGCGGGACTAGGCGGTCCCACCGGCGCTTCTTTGGCGGCTGGAGCAATAAGATCGGAGATTGAAGAAACACGACGATCGTTGGATTGACATCCAACGGTTACGTCTGCTAGAATCGTTTGTTGACGTATATAATAACTAAAAAAATCTTGCATACGCGTCAACTAAACAGGCCCACAAGTCAGACCACTCCCTCTTTTTTAATAATTTATATATAGCTCATGGCAACTTCTTATGCAATTTATTGCAGTCGTTTTTTTTGGTTGCCCAGGGCCAATTTCGCTTATTTTTGTGGGTTCCAAACTATTTTTAATACCGAAATATCCAACCAGATTTAAAGTACTTTGAATATATATTTAAATTAGGTTAATGCCCAGTGAAATAGGAATCTGAAAATGTAATAAAATTCAGAAATTATAAAGTAATTGCCAATTTGTCATTTGTTTTTATATTTACAACCCATTTCATATTACTTTCAAGATTTGCAGGCGTCTTGAAAGAGTTGCAGCCCATCAGGGAGTAGAAAAATAAGTAGGCCTGGATTGGGTATTCTTCAGAAAAAATAAACTGGGCTCATTTTCACAAAGAAAAAATAGCTGGGCTGGTCACATGGTGAACATAAAATATAAGCCCAGGCTAGACAGGCCACAGCCCAGTTCAAACCCTGCTCCGTCTCAACAATACCAAACAAAAAAATAATGCTCGAGTAGCTACGTCCCAGGTGTCAGCCGATCTTGTGTTGTTCTCTTGTCTATTGACTATATACGCTCCCAATGTCGTGGGTCCCAGATGTCAGGAAAACACTAGGAGGAAGCATTTTATTTTTCCATACGCTGACGTGGTGGGCCCCTATTGTCATCCTCTCCACGTACTTCTGTCGATTCCTGTTGTTTGTTGACCATGTTGACAATGCGAGAGGGCCGCACTGTGGCGAGCGCACCAAAGCGCACGGAGGACGTCGGCGTTAACGATTTAGGAGACGGTGGGGCGGCGATGCATGCGCTGAGGCGCAGCCAGCCGTGGGAGGCGGAAGCAGGCGGCCCCGCCGGCACTGGTTTGGTTTTGGCGGCTGGACGAAGACAGGACTAAAGAAACACGACAGACTGTAAAATCAGCTGGAGTACTTAACAACCTTAACTGAAACCAGCAGGGGCACTTAACAACCAAAGCTGAAAGCGGTAGGAGTACTTATACAGGTTCAACCGTACAGCACGCATCGAATAGTGCTACTTTGCCTACAGTTAACCAAGGGTGAGGCCGCCACGCCCCAAGACAAGGCCCAGGCGCCACCCCGCGCATCCACAACCTTCTGAAAGCGGCTTCATCTCACAACATGGTCAATAAACAGGATATTCGCTTAGAGCCATGGAAACGCATGAACATAATCTTCTGTCCTATTCTCCAAGATGGACGGGCCTTCATTATTTGAGACCACCCATGAATAAGTATCTTTTCACCTCCAAGGGGAACTGAGTAGGTCGACATAAACATCATGTTGTGACCAAGCGCAAGTCGGACTCGACCATGGTCAGGCATCTGTATAGGAACAATAGAACTCGGCAGTTCCTGTTTCAAGTAGATCACAGCTGTAAAACTATGTATAAGCAATAGTTTATGAACAACATATATAACAGAAAACAGCTCGTACCATAAGTTTCTCTACACAGTTGGACCTGTTCAACGAGTGCAGCAGTGGCACACATATCCCACGTGGCCTTCCACCATTGAAACGCCCCACAAGGACCTCAAGACGATCAATAAAGTGTAGGAACCTGTGGATGTCGATCCAGTCAACTTCAGTGCCATTAGTAATAGCCGAGTTATTATAGAGTAACAAATGAGCAGACTGCTTAACTCTGAAAAAACCTACACGTACCACCAATTATAACAAAATATTAGTCAGAAGTAGCATCTTCGTGAGAGATTCGTTGCTACTTCTAAAGTTAAATTATGATTAGTTAGACAGAATAGGTGGATTAAGAAGTAATCGAGGTAACAAGCAAGAACCAGATACAAAACTAACATGGATGAACAATTGGAATGACGTCAGGGTGGAAGATCGCAGTGAAGCTGAGACGAGGTTCTGATATTTCCATCAACATTTGTGCGCCAACTTTCAGTCCGTAACAGTTGAGAAAGTTTATCCAAGTACGGCCAGAAAAAAGCAGCAATCTTCTTGGTTCCTGAACCCAACTCGGAACTTATATCCATGGCTTGTCTTCACTGTGACCATTAAACTAGTGTATTCAGTTATGGCAAGGCTGAGCATCTTGAGTACACGTGTTCTGGCAGAGCAAATAATACACTTCAGGAAAAATAATATGAGAACACAAAATGTTCAAAAAAACCCCACACCCCCGGATAGAAAAGAGGATTCTAGGAACATACTCTGCGTGTTTCAAAATGTCGTGTTAGGATGAGAAGGAACAAGTGTGGCGTCTCGCCGAGGCCGCAGAAACCTATAGGGTACTCGCACTTTGGGCACTGCAAATGAAACACACTAGATTCAGTAGGAAGAAAAATGCATCAACGGCGGCGGCTGCCATCCTAGGATTACCTGCGACCAAGGGACTTGGGTTTATCGGGGATGGATGAAGAATTCGTACCTGGTTCTCCATGAGAAAACCCTATGCAAGCGCCGAGAGGGGGTTTTCTCTGAACAAGCAGACGAGGGAGAAGGGGATTCAGGCCCAGTGAAATATTGCCGCTTCGTGCATCCAGCTTACTGCTAAAGCTGGAAAGGGGGGTTGTGATTTAACGGCTCATTGGGCATTACTGCGGCGCTACGACCGGGGTGTGTCTACCGTGAAGTTGTGCACTCTAATTTGTGCATATGGCATGTGGACCCCGTTGTCGGTTACCCCACATATCAGCAAAAGGAAGTAGAAAGACAGGAGTAACTAGTTACACATAAATATAATTTTTCACAGAGAGATACTCACTCTGTAAAGAAATATACAAATCTTTTATATCATAGGCTCACCTTGCCGAGAAATATACTCCCTCTGCAACGCACGGGCATTATGGGGGTTCAGCTGAGAATATAATACTCAGATGTTTTTTAGGGATAAAAGCTGCTTTATTGAAGATTAACAGTCATAGGTATACAAATAATTTTGGGGGTTCTTGTGAGCCAAAGATGGCGTCCACAGGGCAAAGAAGTAGCAGCTTTTGCAAGCACATGCAGTTCAACATTACAGTCGCGTTTTTCATGTATGATCTCCATGGTTTGGAACCTATTCTTCATCTTGATCTCGTCCATAATAACTTTGCTGGGCCCCAAGTATGCCTCTCTGATATGCTTGACTGTTGCTGAACAATCGGTGCTAATCTGAACTTGTTGCAGGTTTAAGTCAAGAGCCAGAGATAGCCCCTCGCAACATGCCATTGCCTCTAGGATCTCTGGATCAGTAACACTTTCGCACACTAGTGCCGATGCTCCAAGGAAGAAGCCTGTATGATCCCGACTCACAACTGCCAGGGCTCCCCTTTCACCATTGCGAGATAGCGCAGCATCAACATTCATCTTCCCCCAACCCACAACAGGAGGAGGACGCCACTTCTGCACTGAGCTAGTGCTTCTCGAAACCAGGTTCTGGACTTTGGGCCACAGGCCGACCCTGCATGTTTGGGGGGCCATGTGTTCTACCTCAGCGCTTTTCATATTGCAAGCGATCGGTACGGCACTGTTTTTAGATGTTGTCGCAAGGCGAATACACAAAATTGAATAAAGCATGGAAGCTGTTGGAATGAAATCGAACGACAGTTCCTAACCAGCAATCAGAGTTGCAATTCTATCAACGATATACCATGTGATAAATAATAATATCGTACTACTTATACACACAGGACACTTGTTTCACCATGCCAGATTATTACATCAAAATCTCTCAGAGGATAGATCAGTTAGGCAGTTGCGTGCTACTACTGAAGAATTTCAAAGTTGATTTGGACCAGCTCTCCTTGCCGAGAAAGCTCGATTTTGACATCATCCCCTACCGCAAGATATGATTTAGATTTGAACCTTGACCATCCTTTAGCATCAATCATCATGCGACCATCCTTTGTACTTACGATATATTGAGAAGGTTCATTCACACCAAGGCTGCGCATGGTAAGAGATACTTGGCCGCGGTCCCCCGGATTGTTGAACGACTCCCTCGTTGCTCTAGGAATTCTCTGTTTGCAAACAAGAAGGCATACCCAAACAGTTAGATCAACACAGTGAATCATGTGAAACAACATGGAAAGAAAAAAGAATGAAGCACTTGGGCGGCCAATGCTTACCAAGAAGGTGGACATGTCGGTTTTTGTAAGGACTTTGGTATATGAAGTGCGAACTGCAGCCCAGTCTGTTGCCGGTGCAACTGCACAGGCCGGAGCAGATGCAAGTGCAAGTGTTGGTGTAGGTGTCGAAGCCGCCGCTACTGCCGGAGATGGTGCTCCTTGTAGAGCTGGTGCTGGTGTCAGAGCAGGTGCCGGTGTCGATGCCCGATCCTCCGGTAGATCAGACTGATCCGCTAACACGGTCGGTGCCCAATCCTCAGCTGGATCAGACTGAGCTGTTGCCGCTGTCAGTGCTAGAGCAACTGTCGGTGCTCGATCTATGCGAGACAGGGCCGATCGTGTCTGGTCTGCTATGATCAGCTTTCTAACTTGACTAGGATCCGTGACCGTGATCCAGTTTTTTTCTTCATTTCTTTTAAACGCGAGAAGGACTAATTGTGCCATTTTTGTTAAACCAAACTGCAGTTCATCATAGGGATTCAGCTTGTACTCAGACAACAGACTGATCCAATTTTTCCAGTAATATAAGTGATGGACAGTGCCTTCGTTACTGACACGACATCAGAAGTGAAACCTGCAAAAATAGCCATCGTAGAGCAAACCAAATGGTTTATTCTCTGATGAATGTCACATGGAAAAACCTGCATCGTAAAATTGCAGGAAAAGAAAGAAAACATGATATTAAATCAATAAGATTTAGACAGTAAATTAATAAGATTTACCTAATGTGACACGAGTGAATCCTTACCAGGAAATCACTATGTTGAAGTACTAAACAGAAGATTGATCGTTCAACTACGCGTGGCATGTAGGGGCCCCGCCTACTCCCACAAGTAGGACAGTCCAAAGGTCGTGACAAATCGTATGGACCGAACATCCATGGGGCTGGAAATCCTGGTGGGTGCGATAAACCCTGCAATGCATACAGATATTGGAGTGTAACCATAATTGATAGACCTTCCTCACAAAAAATATGATATGGATACTTCAAAATATACAGACTGAACTGAGTGGACAGACATTAACATACACCGTTCTCAGGACTGACCACACACCAAAAGCGGCGGTACTAATAAACAATACAGGGTTCACAAACACAAATCAAGTACTGAACAATAGTACTTACTACAGACAAGCAAAGTTGCACTAACTGAACTCTGCAGACTATTTTTTGCCACCGACCTATGGGATGAACCCTGCATAACTGACTAGGCCATGGACTTCGTGTGAGATGTCTACATGCACCATCACCATCTTGTCAACCATGGAGAACCTAATAGAGTGGTCTTTCCACTCATAAACATGATGATGAAGACAGGCCGCATCAGATCTGTTGGGAAGCTTTACAAGAACCACACCCTTCGTAATCGAAGGCACAACCAGGAAATTGTTGTGGTCAAGTACAACCTCGAGAACACGCCTGACAACAATGCTACAGGAAAACACTAGTTCAGGACACGTGGCGACAAGGACACATCAGCTGGATAGTTCGGCAGTAGAACTCATCATCAGGTCTTCCAGTTCACACGGCATGACTTTGAGAACTTCATCTTCACCTCAGACCTGGTTCTAATTCAAACAGAAACCATATTTTATTACTACCTCCATTTAGAATATAAGATGATTTTCGATATTATACTCCATATATGACTACATATACGCACAGAAATGAGTGAACAAAGACACTAGAACATGTCTTCAAAGGCATGAGAGCAGAGGGATTACATGTAATATCCATAACACAAGTTACTGAGGCAAATATACCCTCTTAAAACGTAGCATTGATGTTCATAAAGTACTCCCTCCGTCCCAAAATTCTTGTCTTAGATTTGTCTAGATACGGATGTATCAAGTCACATTTTAGTATTAGATACATCCATATCTAGACAAATCTAAGACGAGAAATTTGGGACAGAGGGAGTAGTTGAAAGTAATCTATAAGAAATCAGTGTCAATCGCTCGCATGTTTTGGTCAAAAGAGGAATTTAGAATCGTCATTTGGCACACAAAAATCACATGCAAGATCACCAAGAAAGTTGTACTACTAGTACTAGTACTGCGTGTTAGATGAAAAAACACGATCAAGATCGAGAAAAAGATTGACAAGAATAGATATTACTTGGACTTGCTTAATGAGGGATCCCGGAGAGGGGGCCTTGGATAGGGCGATGGCTTTGAGCTTGTCTGCGTTGGTCTCAGCGGGGTGCTTGCGCTTCTTCGTACCATGAGCCTCGACGGTTTTGGCCGGAGCCATAGACATCACTTCGGCCGGTGCTCCAGCGGCCATCAAGAAACTGTCAAATAGAAATAAAAGAAAATAAACCATAATCACAAACCCAAAAGAAGAAAAGAGAGGGAGTTGTAGGATCAGTCTCGGGGTTGCAAGACCGGGCCTTGTCCAGAATCAACACCATTGATGCACTCACATTTCCTTCTTTGGGAAAGAAGAACAATGGCAGAAGCAGGTCGGGGTTTTCTTGAAGAAATGAGGAAAAAGATGAGGCAGAAGCGAGGGTTGGGTAGAGAGGAAGCTGAGAGAGAAGAGTGAAATGATGGTTGCTTCGTCCGTCCAACTTACTGCTAGAAAGGAGGGGGTTTGTGATGGCTGGTGGACCCCGATGCTGGCTGTCACACACGTGAGCAAAAGTGAGTAATTTAGTGCATGGCTAGAGGAGGATCGGCACGGTAGAGCGTGTCCACTGTTTTTCAGAAGAAAAAAATGATTATATCAAGCGTTACCACTCTTACGACGGAGGAGTGCGAAACACGGCAGCCATTTGAACATACGTACAGTGCTCCTACTACTAGGCATGTGCAGTGGTTCATAAGCCAGTACTACACAATCTTGTTGCTAGTGTAGTAAGATATGACGATAACAAATGATGTTGTGCGCATGTCAACTACTCCTATATGTAACATAGTACCGCTTTTTCGACTGTCCGGTCAAGAATGGACGGTGAGATAAATGTTAACAGAACTAGGTCCATAGCGCACGGAGAGTACGGTGCTATAGTACTCCATGAAACATGAACCATATGAAGCACGAATAGTGTTAGGAAGGGTGTATGAAGGGTGCACGGGATGGGAGCAAAAGTTCCCTTCTCGACCCACTTTTGGGTGTTTGGCAGAGTGCATGAAGGGTGCATGAGTCCACACTAGTAGATTGACAAAAATACACGAAAAGGAAACAATTATATTGAGATGAGAATGCAACCAAACACACCCACACGCTTTGTGCTACAGTGACTGATCTGCACCGTCTGAGTTTGATCCAACGGTCATGTTGCGCCGAGACATGGACATGCCCATGCAGAGGGCGCCTAAACACCACCGAAGTCCCTCTGCTTCTCGGGGCGCATGATGTTGGTGACGCAGGGTGCAACCGCCCGCAGAGCCCGCTCCCGGTCGACGGGAGCCAGCTCGTCAAAGACGGCGTCCAATGGCACGAATGGATTCCGGTGACGGAGCCCTGAAAGGATTCGCCCGGCAATGGCGATGGCAGCCCGCAACCCCTCCTTGTCCAGCTCAGCCCCCACCATCACGCGGAGATGGCTCAGCTCCTCGGAGATATAGGTGAAGAAGGAGACCAGGTCAGGAAGCCGCAGCTCATTGAAGTCGACCGGGTGGTCGAACGGGTTTAGCCCGACGGCCGGCATCGTCACGCTGGCAGGACGGTAGGTATCGCGCAGCCGCAACAGGTGCGTGGCAACTTGGTTCACCAAGTGGCTGAGGTGATCTTGGACCTCGTCACGATCGGCCCGCTCGCGCTCCAGCCGACTCCCTTGATGGCCTATCGTATCTCCCGCTTTCTGCAGCAATGCCGCCGACGCCTCGAGCATCTTTGTGGTGGACGCCTGCCGCTTTTGAAGCTCTGTGAACTCCCGCACATAATGGACGAGCATGGCACTCCTCTCCTCCTTGAGCTCACGGAGCTCCACATCGTTGGCCCTGAGCTCCGCATCCTTGGAATGGAGCTCCTGTGTCAGGAGCCTCACCTCGGACTCCGTGATCTGCTACGCCGCCATGCCACCAGATAGAAGCAATGGGGAGAAGTAGCAAAGGGGGCGAAATGGCTGAAAGGCAATGCAATCTATGGGAAGGCGGAGGGAGCGGGGAATGTTTTGGTTCTCACCACGGTAAAACACCAGTCGGCGACTTCTCACATTAGGGAGCAGTGGGTACAGGCGGAGTCATCGTAACCAATTGCTGTCATGCCTGCTCCCGTCAATCAAAAAATTAAAAATCCTGTCGCGCCTGCTCCCGTCAATCAAAAAATTAAAAATCCTGCCGCACCCAAACACCAGAGAAACGCCGCGGTGGATATTTAAATTTACCTGCCGGCAAGTAGATAAAAAAAGGGGTGAAAAAACAAATGTGGCGGCCGCCTAGCTAATTGGTCGAACTAGCCCAACTAGCTAGCCACCGTGCTTCACTGATGTTCTCGGCGGGAAAGGTGGTCTTTCGTGATTTGACGACTCATTTTCTTGCTTCGGCGCTACGACCGAGGAGGACCTAGAAAACACGCGGTAGGGCATCCCACGTCAGGAAGAATATATGTGTAAACCACCGGGGAGGACCCCGAAACTGCATGGTAGGGTGTGCCACGTCTCGGCACGGAGGAAAAATGTGAGTGTAAAAATATACTGTATCAGACGTAGTAGAGTACCTATGGTTCAACCTCGGGACCCAACCAGTCGGTTGAAAGCATCCCACTAGCCACACAGCTTCATCATGCAAACGTGGCATGGAGGATAGATGTGGTTAGCTCCATCTCGACCAGCCACAACGTCTCTTGTTCTAGGCGATTCTTCTATTTTCCAAGTTTTTTTAGTCGTAATAACACCACGGCAAGCTAGCGCCGCTCTTCATGTGTGCCCGTGCAAAGGTTAGACGATGGAGAGAAGAGAGATTGAGATCGTAGACCTGGGACCCACCAGTAAGTGAGATAACGGTCATGCACGTGTTGACGAGGCACTCCCTCTACTCTACTCAGCGCAAGTACTGTATAAAATCAAGTTATGGGACAAAGCCAACAACCGTTCGTTTTTCAGGCTCTCGACGTACGCTTTGAAGTCCAGGTTGCCAGTTCGAATCTCGTCTTTCAGATTTGTTAGTTTTAGGTCCAAATATGATTAATGACAAGTGGGACCCTCGTGTGTTGTTCCGATATTTCAGTGTAGGATAGTTTTTTTTGAACAAACACTTTGCGCGGTTAGACAAGTAACGGCACGAGTTACACGTTTTTTGCAAGTTTACGAACAAAAATGACAGTGGCATAGAATATCACATCCACCCCGCAGCTTAGATACTATGGTGATACGAGTTTTCACACCGTTGGAAGTGAGATCGAATGGCTTGGGAGTAGTCTTTGTAATTATGCGCAATTTCCAAACACTCCAAAGGTCTTTTTGCAAATAAAACATTCAGGCCTCGTGTGTGCCGCTGCACTTTGATCCAACGGCTCCCCGGTGCTCATATTAGGTGCTCCCCGTAGCTTAATTACCCGCTACGGTGATTGGAGTAGTTGTGGGCCGAATGCTACGAAAATATAATCTAAACAGACTGGAATAAATGCCTACACAAATTAATCCAAGGTTGGAGTGCCCCTCGCAATGTAAATAGCTCCGGCTTTGAGAGGGATGGAGAGGTAGTAGCTTCAACGCGTGGAAGATATGGTGTGAGAAAGCGAGGTCAATCGAGAGACATATAGATAGAGAGACAAAGTGAGTGTGGTCCAACATTCATTGAACAAATATATGTGCTCTGGAGAGATAATGTCCGATTGACCTCTTTGGCAAGGGTGAGGGCTGTAAGATAGAGCTTGAGAGATGATCCAGTCACAGACGTGTAGATATATTTTGTGCGTCAGAGGAAGCAAGGTCAACCGACCACATAGGGTCGCCGTGCGATCGAAAGAGTGAGACGGGTTGGAGAGAGTGACCTAGATAGACGATGTGCGTGAGAGAGTATACAATGTGAATAGGTTGAATCGGGCTCAACATGGTGATATATCGTTTTTGTTCGAGAAAGAGCGAGGTCAATCGAGACATACGGAGAGATAGATAGATAGATAGAGAGAGAGAGAGATTGAGTGAGCGTGGCCCATCATGAGGTCGAAAGAGTGGTGGCAGCTTGGATGGACTGACCTAGATAGACAATCTGCGTGAGAGAGTATAGAGTGTGTCGATCGAGGCCCGAACAGGGAGATATATCATTTGTGTGTGAAACAAAACGAGGTTAAACGAGACTCAGATAAATAGAGCGATATTGAGATAGTGTGGCCCGCCGTGTGGAATAAAGAGTGAGACAGTCTCGAGGGAGTAACCTAGATATACAACGCGCGTGCGTGCGCATGCCAGAGAGGTTGGGGGGCTAGATAGGCAATGCATGTATTTAGCGCGAGAGGGTAAGAGGGAGAGGGGGGAGAGAGAGAGAGAGCTCAGCATGGGGTGCAATGGCGGGTGTGTGAGGTAAATACATTTGGTAACAGAGTGGGAAAAGGGGTTGTGTAGTTGAGAGACTTAGAGATCGAAACATGGAGAGAAAGAATGAACGTGTGTTGGAAACCGATAGCTTCCTAAGGTGGTTAGGAGAGGAACATTGAACGATACAGGAAGTATGTAGCGTTTGTGCCGGGGGGGGCTAAAAACAACATTTGAATGTACATAGTACGAGACTTAATATCGATGTTTCAATTCTGTGTACATTGTAAGATTTGAACCGAGGACTAGGCATACGGGTAATTTGTAGGTCATACTAAGTTTCGAAAAGTTGACATTGACTCTGTTTGTTGTGCTATTTTGTAGGTCATATGTTTGAATCCAACCAAAAGTTTTCTCACTACCATGGTGTTCATCATATACATATGAATTGGTATTAAAAAAGTAGCGTGGATACAGTGAAATGCAAAATCCACGTTAGAATTGGAGATCGCTACGTGACACACACTCTAATTCAAATAACTAACTATGTGACACACACTCTAATTCAAATAACTAATTATGTGACACACACTCTAATCCACGTTAGCGTGGGTACTGTTTCGATTTTTTTTCAACTAAATCCTCATTAATTAATTTATAGTACTCCCTCTGTTCACTTTTATAAGACCTTGAAGACATTTCAGACAATGTGCAAAACAGTTCATTTTAAGTTGTCTGAAACGACTTACAAAAGTGAACGGATGGAGTATCTCGTTTTGCATGACTAATTATTGCAAGGAAAACACGGGCATGGTAATACATACAGATTCGCTTGCAAATGAAAGAAGATTCGTTTGCATTCTCAAATGTAGGCGCACCAGGCAAACCAGGGTCGTGTCAGGGTGGACGCTGCTTTGGTGCCTTAAAGGCAACTGCCTTTGGGTCACTAACATGTGGGCCAGCCACCTGTTGGGCCCATATGTCATGGACACAAAGGCAGATGCCTTAAGGCATCGAAGCATAGTCCTGTCGGGGTGGTCACGTGTGTCGGATGGACGCGTAGCACCCAGCCACCCACCCCCCTCCCCCCCAAAAAGGACGACGACAATATAAGTTCGCGCTTCCACATTTCGGATTGAAATATCTGGCGGCCCCAATTCCAGCCCTGCAAAATCTCTCTTCTCCACCGTCCCCTTCCGTGCCCTTATTTCTCAAATCCTTAATTCACCGCCAACCCTCGAATCGCCCCTCATCTCGTCTCTTTCCCCACCGTTCCCCACCTATGTGTCGGACGACGACGAAGACGACGGTCGCGCTTCACCACCACACCGGAGCTACCTCATCTGCGCCCTCGTCCACCGCACCGGGTGGTCCACCGACAACGTCGGCAGCCGCAACCGACGTGCCTCACATACACCGAGTTCCACCGCATCAGGTGCGCTTCACCGACGTCGTCTCCCAGCTCACCGGGGCTACTTCACCGAGCACATCATCGCACCTCCGCCCCCCGAGGCCGTTGGGGCTTCACCAACGGTCTCGTCCACCGCATCGTAGTGCTCCGCTGCCACTCAAGATCTGCATCCGTGCATGGCCAGCCAACGCCAGCACATCTGTAACACCCTCGATGCGACTATAGCTCCCACGTGTCGAGGCACGACTTAGAGACATAATTGCATTGAAGGCATATGTCGCAAGTTAGGCAATCTTCACAACATCCCATGTAATATGATAATAAAAGTGGAGATAACATAGTTGGCTTACACTCGCCACATCAATCAAGTACATAAATAACATTACATCATCCAAACAATCATGGCCCGACTACGGCGCCAAAATAAAAGATAACCCAACATGCGACACGGTCCCGATCAACCCCAACTGGGCACCACTACTGATCATCAGGAAAGGAAACATAGTAACATTGAGAGTCCTCGTCGAACTCCCACTTGAGCTCAAGCGCGTCTCCTGGAGCGGAATCGTCAGGCCCTGCATCTGGTGTAATAGTAATCTGTGAGCCACAGGGACTCAGCAATCTCTCACCCTCGCGATCAAGACTATTTAAGCTTATAGGTAAGGCAAGGTACAATAATATGTGGAGCTGCAGCAAGCGACTAGCAAATATGGTGGCTAACTTATTCGCAAAAGAGAGCGAGAAGAGGAGGCAAAGCGCGAGCAAGAAACTAGAGAGCAACCTGCGCAAACATTACTCCAACACCGTGTCCACTTCCTGGACTCCGCCGAGAAGAGGACATCACGGTAACACACTCCGTTGATTCATTTTAGTTAAGTTAAGGTTCAAGTTATCTACAACCGGACATTAATAAATTCCCATCTGCCCATAACCGCGGGCACGACTTTCGAAAGTTCAAATCCCTGCAGGGGAGTCACAACTTAGCCCATGACAAGCTCTCACGGTCAACGAAGGAATAGACCTCCTCCCAAGACGTTCCGATCAGACTCGGCATCTCGGTTATTCAAGACACTTCGACAGGTTAAAACAAGACCAGCAACACCGCCCGAATGTGCTAACAAATCCCGATAAGAGCTGCACATATCTCGTTCTCAGGGAACACTCAGATAGGTCAAGCTACGAGTAAAACCAACCCTCGAGTTTCCCCGAGGTGCCCCGCAGGCTGCCTGGTTCGGACCAACACTCAGAGGAGCACTGGCCCGGGGGGTTTAAATAAGATGACCCTCGGGCTCCGGAAACCCAAGGGAAAAAGAGGCTAGGTGGAAAATGGTAAAACCAAGGTTGGGCATTGCTGGAAAAGCTTTAATCAAGGCGAACTATCAAGGGGTTCCCATTATAACCCAACCGCATAAGGAACGCAAAATCCGGGAACATAACACCGATATGACGGAAACTAGGGCGGCAAGAGTGGAACAAAATACTAGGCGAGAGGCCGAGCCTTCCACCATTTACCAAGTATATAGATGCATTAAGATAACGAGGTAATATAATGATATCCCAACAAGTAAATAAATGTTCCAACAAGGAACGGCCTTCAATCTTCACCTGCAACTAGCAACGGTATAAGAGGGGCTGAGCAAAGCGGTAACATAGCCAATCAACGGTTTGCTAGGAACATGGTGGGTTAGAGGTTTGACATGACAATTTGGGAGGCTTGAACGCAAGTGGTAGGCATCGTAGCATTGGCATAGCAAAAGAGCGAGCAAACTAGCATAGCAAAGATAGTAGTGATTTCGAGGGTATGATCATCTTGCCTGCACAGTTGTCAGAGTTGACTGGATCCTCAAAAGCAAACTCAATGGGCTCCTCGTTAGCAAACTCGTCTCCCGGATCTACCCAAACAAGACAAACAAGCAACAAGGACAAAATCAACCACGTGCAAGGATCAAACACTATGATGCAAAGATGATATGCTATGCGGGATGCGATGCGGGATGCATATGCATGATTTGACAGGAAATGCAAGAACCTGGCCTCAACTTGGAAATCCAAGTGTGCCACTGGAAAGATGAGATGAAACCGCTTGAAAACGATATAAAGAACGCCGGAATCGGAGTTACGGTTTGGAAATGGCAAGCGATTCAAATATGACTCCAGTCTGCGATTTACAGCAAGTAGCCATCTAAATGCAAAGAAATGAACATGCTACAGCACCCAAACATGACACCAAAATACATGGCAGGGATGCATTCAAGATTCTTAACTAAAGTCTAGCACTGAGCTATGGCCAATTCATCCATTAACAGGTTCAAACAAGCATGGCAAAAATGCATATGGTAAACAGATCTCAGACTTAGTGAAATTATCACTTGTCTGGAATTTCAGATCAGGTAGCACACTTTGGAGCAATAAAACTACATGCTACAGGATCTGTACATGGCAAAATAAAGCATGTCATGGAGCTACTCAAAGAGCTTAACAAAAGTCCCTTAGTGACCTTGAGCCAAAAGGGATCAGAAAAAACAATTGCAAGCATGTGAACATAGCAAAAACATAATCAGTTCACAGACTTAGTGAAAACTGGAGCATGCTGAAAACAGATATCAAGTAGGCATGTTTACGAGCTCGATGCACTCACTACGGTGCAACTCATGATAAGCTAAGCATACATCTATCAAGAACACGCAAAATGAAAGCTAGACATGTCAAGAACAATAAAATAGCATGCACGGATCAACTACAACATCATCGGCAAAATTGCAAACAAGTTGACAATCTGCCCAGATTCACGAAGTAGCAAAAGTAGAGCTCGATTGACTCAAGCTAGGGTGCTCCATAATTTCAAACAAAGACATAGATGGATAGAGCACTACAAGATTAACAAAACATGCTTACTGATCATCCTCAAAAGAGGCACGGATCACTCGAAAACAACATGAACATATGGCAACATGAGATAAACAGCTCAAGGACTTGGTGGAAATGCTAAGTCCCTGAAATCAGCATTACCAAGTGCACCACTTTGCAAGCTCGTGCTAGTCACCACACACATCACAAAAATACATGGGTTGCACCTCTGGAAAGATGGCAAAACCCTTAACAAAATATATGTAGAACCCAGGGGCATATCATGCACACAATAATCATGGCAAAAATGACAAAAAGCTAAATGGAGTAGCAGATCTGACAAATATCTCAAGTAGCCCTCTTATAACAGCATTTCGGGCATCAAGATGAACTCAAATGAAAATGATGCAATGGAATGAAATGATGTACTCTCTGAGATGAACATTTTGATATGCTATATGCATGAATTGGAGCTACGGATGCAAAGTTACGGCACGATGAACATGGGCACTTGAAACTGAAAGAAACGGGGACTTAGGAGAATTCGACCTCCGGATCTAGGGTTCGAGGTCAACGGCGACGCCGGTGGCTTCGCCGGCGATGGGGCGGCGCCAGAGGATGGCCGGGGACGTCGGGGACGGCCGGATCCGGTCCAGCCCGACCGGATCCACGGCAAGGGTGGCGGCGGCGCGCGCTCCGGTGAGGCGCGGGGTGACGGCGAGGCGAGGCGAGGAGAGGAGAGGCGAGGTCCTCGCCGGGCGGCGCACGGTGGCGCGCGGCGGCCGGCGATGTGGCGAGCGGCAGTGCGGGGCTTGGGTGCCCGCGGGTGGCGGGGGCGGCGTCCCGGGCCGGGAGGGCCCGATCCGGGCCCCGGCGGGTCGGCGGGGCGGCGATGTGGGCCGGGAGGGCGGGCGAATGGCGGAGCGCCACGTGGCGGCGGCGGCAGATTCGGACGTGTCCGGTCGGACGGAAAATCGTCCGCCGGCGTGTGGAGACGAAGGAGACTAGGGTTTCGGGGGGAGGAGAAGGAGAATTTCGGAGGGGGTCTTTAAATAGGCATAGGAAGAGCTAGGAGTGTCCAAACGAGGTGCGGTTTTCGGCCACGCGATCGTGATCGAACGTTCTAGATGATTGAGAGGGTTTTGGTGGGTTTTGGGCCAAATTGGAAGGGTGTTGGGCTGCAACAGACACGAGGCCTTTTCGGTCCCTCGGGTAACCGTTGGAGTATCAAATGAAGTCCAAATGATACGAAACTTGACAGGCTGTCTACCAGTAGTAAACCAAGGCCGCTTGGCAATTCTCGGTCTAATCCGGAAATGTTTAATCCCCACACACGAAAGAAAGGTAGAAATGACCACCGGAGGAGAACGAAGCGCCGAAATTCAAAATGGACAACGGGGAAAATGCTCGAATGCATGAGATGAACACGTATGCAAATGCCATGCACATGATAACATGATATGAGATGCAAGACAATGATAACAACACACGGAGACAAAGACCCGAACCCGAGAAAATAAAATAACTTAACGCCGAAAACGGCAATAGTTGGAGTACAAATTGGGAAAGTTACATCCGGGGTGTTACAACATTGCCCTCAACGGCTCTGAAGTGACCCGCACTCTAGCTAGGCGAGCATGCCCAAACGCTGGCCCGAACTAGGTATCCACACATCACTCCCTTGTGCAGTGTTCCGACGATGTTTGGATATCCTTTCACTGCTCTCTTAGCTTACACGCCTATGCAACTCTGACCTTAACTCTTATTTCTTCTGGAGATATCATCTGAAACAAGCAAATCCATATTTTAGCGAAGCATGACGGCGCTACGGGATCTGCCACACATCCTGCACACCCGTATAACCTTGTAAGTATCTGTCCTCCGGTACAACATCAAGGTCGATTCCTCTTATTTGATCAACCATTCGCCGTGTCAAAAATGGAGAGGGGGATGCAAGGAGCACAAGTCCTGCACATCCAAGCAAGTGGTAACATGGACTTGTACATGGAACATCCCAAGCGCAAGCAGAGCTACAGTGAGCCTGTACAACGAGCTAGAATAAGTCCCTGCATTTCATTTAATTCATATTGGCATTCGTGTATGATTTTATGTGCAGTGGCTGATCCACGAATTCAAGTTACCAGGGGCGAACATTTAACTTAAAAAATACGAAGGCACATGCACTCCGGAAATCAACATAACTTGAGAAATGTGAAGCTACATGCACTTTGAAAACCAGCTAATGATCCAAAGTAGTTCAGATTATAAACACTAAATGATGCAAGCACCAAAAAAACACAAAATGCAACATGGTGTACAAGGACTACAAACATGGTCTATACCTGCTTGAATTATTCGTTCTCTGGATGAAAATATCGAAGTGTAATTGCACGTATAACCAGTGCGCAAACTGCATATCAATATATCTATCCAGCACAAGTATGCCAATAGTTTCAAACAACAGATTGGAAAAGTATTTATGCTATGTTGTCATAATACGGGGACTTTCTTGTAGATGGCCTCGACGTTTCCTCAAGCTATGAAAATGCACTATAATTTGCTTGTCATCAATGCCTGCAAATCTCTGTCTCTCTCAACATAGTAGATCATCATTAGACACTAAATGCTTCAATGAGCTTGCAAAATGCTTCCATTAGATCCCTTATTAGACACTATATGTTCATCACCAGGAGCATGTAAAATGTTTGCATCAAATCCTTAATTAGTAGTCTGTTCATTAGACACTTCAGGCTCAAGAACAACATGAGCTTGTATGTTTGCACCGGAAACTTGATTAGATACATCAGATTCAATCAGTTCCGTATTGATTGGGGGAGTTATAAAATAAGTAGAAATTGGTTTCATTTTCCCATAGATTCCCTACATACAAGCAGTTTTACAACACCGTCAGGTTTAACTATTGGCCAGAAATTGAAGAGTTGAATTAGATATAATCAGGGATGTGATGTACCTTCTCGTTGCGCATGCTACTCTTGCAAGCTACGACTGTCCGTTTGCGCAAGCTCAATGCCATGCCCGTGCTGCCATCGCTGCCTCCCACGTAGGCTTCACCCAGGGTTGGATCTTCATCTTCTTGTCCTTCCGTTCGCTTGAAGCCCGGCGACCGCCCTCCAACGAGGGCGCGAGGAAGTGTTGTGTTGGTCTGTCCAGCGGCGGCTAGGTTAGGAGCGAACCAGATTGGAGGCTAGAGCGAATGAATTGGGACTTTTCCTACTGTCGATCGATATGGAGGCGCTCATTTGGGCCGCGAGCCTGCTATAGGGCCTGCCTTGCACTTATGTTATTGGCCCATCCAAATTGAAACATTTTTCTTCATTTTTTACATTGCCTGCTCGTGCATTGGGACAAACAAAACTAGCATGGGCCAACCTGGATGACTCAAACTAGGTGCACACTTTCCAGCCACCTGAGGCGGACGCCCATACCAGTCCCTATGGTGGCGTCGCCCCTTTTTGCGTGTATGATTGGATAGTGAAAAATATTCTAGTGGCACTTTTGATTTACCCACAGAATGGTTGAATTGCTTGTTTCTATGAACTGAGTTCGCCAATAATGTGAAGGATGCCTGTCTTTTCATCCTATTGTAGATTGCTTAGATCTCGATATGCCCAAAGTAATCGCATGAAATATACAGTAAAAGCCAGTGTGATGTGTTTGGCTACAACTAGTCTGACTACACGTCCTCATATAACATATCAAGGACACACCATCTTACCAGATTAACCATTCAACTTACCCATGCAGTGTGGGAAGAAAGAAGTATTGGACTGCGTATCCAAGCAATTGATGCCATGGACTCCTTCGTACAACCTTGTAAGCGAAAAAGAAGTTGTAGTGTGCGTGTACAAAGAACTAGCGCAAGTTCAGTTACCTGCTTCTCGGAATTTTAGTTAGCCACTTATTGCAAAATTGTTCAATTACGTTGCTTGGCTTAATTTAGTTTGCTACTGATTACATAATGGCACAGCCTGTTAATCATCTTGTAGACTGCGCCTATCTATGTGTTTGATACATACTGTTAAGAATTATCTGTTTTCCTTAACTTAAATATCTACTTGTTTGTTTAACTGCTTTGCTGCTGCAACAGCGGGTTACAATGATGTTAATAACTACTTTTCAGGATCCAATTGAAACTCTTTAATTCCTTGTTTGTTTAACTGGTTTGCTGTTATAACTCCTAGTTGAGATGTTTTGCTAACTTCAACTTTTCTGAATCCAATCGGAACTTTAATGGAAAAACAGGTTAGCCCAAGATCAAAGAGCGAGGTCCCCATGGACGTTGCATCATCCCACAGCAGTGGCACCGGCCCAATCGTGCATTATGAATTGCCAACTGCTGATGCTCTAGAGGCTAAACTAGTGGTAGAAAGAGATTATGCTTCTGCACTTAGAGATGAAGTTGACATGTTGAGGAAGCAAACAGCACAATCACAAGCAGTACTCAAGACAACCATTAAATATTTGGTGGATTTCAAAACGAAGCAAGCTGAGACTGACCAGATTGTTAAGGTCTTGAAGGCAAAAAGGAAATTAAATTCCTACTTGGTAAATCATAGGTGAAATGTTCTTTCCATAGTTGAATAACCTTTGTATTGTCTGTTCATGTAATCAATCAAACCATTTGTCTTAGAGATCATGTAATAATTGTTTTTTTTGTAATTTTATTTGAGCACAAGTCTGTATTAATTGATAAGACTCGGAGACATTTCATTTGGATTGTTGTGCCAGACCTACAAATATGCCAATCGGGCTGAATGTGCATTCAGCAATAGTAGTATAGATGGACCATAAGTGGCACGCATCAGAAAGGGCCAAGGTGATGGCTAAAAAAAGGATGTTGTTGTAGCCAAAAAACGTACAGCGGCCTGGCTTATGTATGTTAGTTGATATTATTGATCCATACACTCTATAAGTGTTTATATGTCTGTTAGTTCCCTACATTCTTGGTTGATTGACTCGGTATTTGAATCTTGATACATCGCTTGTGTACATATCTAAATGGGAGTACACATTATGCTGCATGTGACATTTGAGTTGGACATGAAGTGTTCCAAATATTCGAATTCACCTTAAACTGGATTCTAGTTTCTGAATTTTTGAGTATCGGCATTTGTAAACCATATTCATATATGATACAGGAATACATCTTTGTCGTCCTTTTGAAGATATATAAAAACACATAGAATGATTTATAAAGATTCATATAGGAATACAAAATGGATTCGAATTTAGTTGCCAGGGTAAACGTGGATGCTTATTGTCCCAAAATTCGAAAGAAATAGCAAAATGTCCACTCCCACATCGGCTGTCCGAAGCCAAGTGGTTGGGAGATGGAAATTACTGTCTACCCATTACACGGACAATCCATCGGCCCGATTTCCACTAATCTAAATAGGGGTAGGTTAGTAACTTCAATTAGACATGACATGACCACCTCTGAGCCCATTCCGACATGGTGGGCGTCAAACATGGGCGGCAAAACTCACTTGATTCAAGCTCGTGCGAAAGACCTCTGTTTCTCCCTCCATTCCCCCTTCATACACGGTGGGCGGCAAAACACCCTCTCCTCGTCCGAAATAGATGTAGGCTAATATTTTAAATAGGGGCAGATGTGTAACTTCCATCAGACGTGACACAACCGCCCTACCTGTCAGCCCCGTTCATACATCGTGGGCGCCAACTGTGGGCGGCAAAACACCCTCTCCTCGCCCGAAATAGTTACCGGCAAATATTTGGGAGATGCGAGATTACCGTCCTATCCCCAACCGATGAGACGTCCAAATTTGAAATGGGGGATAAGTTCGTAACTTTCCCATATTTCAGACAGGTGCGTCCCAAAAACATGGTTCCCCGTACCTCTCCCTCCATTTTCCCATTCATACACCATCCGCGCTAGAACACCCCATTCCCACACCAGCCTCCGTCCGCCACCCCATCCATTGCCGCCATCCTCCACCACATCCATCGCCACCGTCCTCCACCATGCCGGAGCCCCTACCAAGACCGTGACGTCCACTGCTAGAGATGGACGTTTCTCATCCACGACGACGGACCAATAGCCTTGCATCGCGTCCTCTCGCTTCATCGGCGCCATCGTCCTCTTTGCCGGGGCCGCTCACACGACCTTCTCTTCCACCGCAACGGGACTTATCCCCCGATGCACCCATCTACCGTCGCAGATCTGCTTCAATGCCACCGACAGCCATCGCACCCCCGATGCCTACACGGCACCGCAAGAGAGGTGGTACTTCATATCTCCTCAACTTTTTAATCTCAACCAGAAAATAGATCTTAACTTGGTTACGCTACTTTCTTTTCATCTCTTAGAATTTAGATCTTAGTTCAAAGCAAACAATGGATGCTAAATATCATTTCTCCGGTTTGCAGCTTCAAATCTGCCATGGCACAGCCATAATATGGTTTAATTGATCATGCTTAGGGTTTAATTGATCATGTTGGTTCCGTGGTAGTTTATTTAATAGAAATCAGAGGGGAAACCCTCTCTTGCTAAAAAAATATGCTTAGAGTTTCTCCCTTTTATGATCACTATACGATCAGAATACATGCTTCGTGTCATAATAACACTGCTCCACCCATCAAGCTAAACAAGCTTAGTTGTTCAAATACGAATCTGATATTATTAAAATAGAGTTGTTTAATTGGTAAGCTAAATGTTCCTAAATTAGTTTCGAAAATGCATGTTCGCCGCTCGGGTGTGTATCTCTGTGTGTGGTCTAGTCAGCACGGTTGGGGTGGTGAACTTTGCATATGCAGGGGTTTATAGGTAGACACTCTCCGAGTTGAAACCGCAATGCATTCCATAGATAATCTGACTACTTTTTATGTTTTCATGAATCTCAGATTCTGAACAGCATCATACGATTATGAGCTTGCGCGCATGAAAAGAATAAAGCAGGACAATGCCATGGCTGTCAAACTTGGCATTAAGGGACTGAAATCAAGTCTGGATGCAATGCAATACAAACACTCTCCACCTACAGATTCATGCTTAGAATATGATCCTAACAGTGATTCTGAGCTAGAGGGAGACCTAAGTCAATGTAGCTCCCTAGTGGAGGAGTCAGAGGAAGATGCCCTATCTTATTCACCCATCAAGGTACTTGCTCTAACTTTCCAAGGTTACATTGCTCGCACATATCTTGCAACTAATGCTTTGCATTGCTTCTACTTTGTTGGACTGCCATTAGCTTAGTTTACACATCGTGTATGTGAATACGCCCTGCCTATCCATTTTCAGTACATATTCCATCTGTCATCATACCATATTTATCCATTCAAATGTTATTCTTGTGTATCAGACGTTCAAAAGGAAGAGGGTGATTGCTGATCGTGGAGGAACACAAGCAAAGTATTTGGAAAAGGTAGTGGCACCTGATAAATCAAATAGCCCATTAGGTGTAGTTGCAATATCACCTGACCCACAAAATACCCCAACTCTAGCAAACTCTAGCCCTACTACACTGGTCATTTCTGATGCCCCAACTCAGCAGACCCCAACTGCAGCAAATAGTATGATTATGCCGGTTGACATAGCACCAGCTATACGACGCAAAACCCCCACTCCAGCAATGAGTACACCAAATCCAGTTGCCAAATCCCTTTTCGAACAAGAGAGAGCCCAGATTGCAGCAAATAAGACCCATGTTCCATTTCTTCTCAGTTTAGAAGACGGAGCTTATGTTGTTGTCAGGAACTTTGTGCGCATCTTTCCTTCATGGAAAGATTATACCGCAGACATAGAACAATTTCCAGTCTTCCTCTGCAACTTATGTGTAAGTAATGTACTAATGTTATTCATGGTCATTACTGCATATGTTTCTGCTGACAGAAGAAACAAGATTTCATTCTTTTAAATAGGCGAGGCGCAAACTAGATTGTGATGACGAGCAAGGGTTGGTTGCGCTTTTCAAGCACTCGTTGATGAAGTATCGTTCCTACCTGAGGCAAGCGCAATTCGATGGCAAGCCTCTGAACGAAATTTCTGTAAAGTCTCCGGTGCTACATTTATCCGACGGTGACTGGAATAATCTTGTTACACATTGGTCTCGGCTGCAGCGTAAGGTACTGTCTATGATATCACATCACAATTTGAACTACATTTCCGCATTTGCCTTAATGTCTCACTTGTATGAAAACTGTTAGCAGAAGAACATCCGTTCTCAAGGGACCACAGAATCTTGCAACTATACTGCACACTGCATTGCTCTTGGGAGTACCTCTTGCCCTCTATGACCATACTTACTTTCATAGCTGTTTGATTATGTAGCATCACTGCACATGTTAGCCTCGTAATCGTCCATTTGGTGGACATTATAAGATCCGTATGGACTCTTACATAAATTTATAATCAACCCAATGCTTTTGAAGAGGTTTAGCTCTGTAGTCCTCTTGTAAGGACTGAACGTGGTCTATCACTATACTTACATTAACAGCTACTCCCTCCGTCCCATAATATAAGAACGTTTTGTCTAGTACACCAGTGTTCAGAACACTCTTGTATTATGGGAAGAGGGATTGGTTCATTTTGTAGCATTCTGCATCTTATCTCCCTCGCCCACCATACTAAAAAAAGATTAGGTCTATATTTAATCTTACCAACAAGTAGAATACACAGACAATGCCTGTGCAAAAGTGTAGCCCATTGCTCTTATCAGTACATTTTGTCCTGTAACACTTGTACTTCCAGGGATTGGTAGTTGATTATGTAGCATCAATCTGCATCTTATCTTCATTATCCTCTATCCCTTCCAGTATTATCATATCTATAATTACTCTCTACAAAATGTAGAGTACAGGCAATGCTTATGAAGAAGATTCTGTGCTGAAATTCTTGAGTTATCCTTCCCTTGCCATGGAGAAGGGCTTTATAAAGCTGGTGTTAACTGTTAATGTAAGTTAGTCCTTCTAAAGCCTTTATCCTCAACTGCTGTTTAATTTGCTCATACTCCCTATCGTTTACTGCTGTTTAGTTTGCTGTTTCTACCAAAATGCATGTTCGTAAGAACCGTAAGTTCTAAGTTTTACTTGTAAAACCAAATTCCTTATTCATACCATGCACATTACTTAATACTCCCTATATGTATGCTTGTTTTTGTGGATCTATAATCCAGTGTGTGGTGAAGCAGCCCACGTTTGCACCGTGTCATCTCCTGTTTTATCTTACTGATGTGGCTGATGATATGAAAAACATGCCATGCACATTATCCAAAATAGATACAATGATTTTCTTTACCCTTCATCTATGCTTGTTATGTTGACATGGTAATCCAGTAGTGTGGTGAAGCTCCCCGCATTATGAACAATGCCAAATAATGCTATTGATATTTTGAACATACTCTTTATTTTCTAATTTGAAATTGGATAGAATTGATAGAACAGCTATGATCTTTGTTTATACACGTGCAAAACATGTCATCTCTCTGCTTTGTTTCAGGGTGATATGCCTGATGGCATGCACAAGTCTGCTGAAGGCTATGAGACAAACCCAACATATATTGCAGCAAAGAAGGCAAAACATCTTGAAGATAGCGAGACAACCCCAAAGTCTGGCCTTGATGCAGTGTTCAAGTTACTTGAGACTAACAGTCAGACAAGCTCACATAATTCGTTGTCTGAATCAGTTCGACTTCTTCAGTCCCAAGTTCTAGCAAAAAGGCATTCTGCAACTCAACTCTGACTTGAAGTCCTATCTCTAAGAAAGATTGCGCAGAAACCAATGAGAACCTCATCGCTAAACAGCTACACCTGGAAGCTATGACCGACATGCTAGGACGGTCTCACAGCCTTGCTCAGCAGCTTGCGCAGCAGTTCCCCCGCAAGGCTAACCTTTCTTGAACTATCTTGGAAGTGGTCTCGTTTCAGTATTATTTTGTTACGCTGCAATGGTGCCCAGTTTTTGTAATCTGCTTCTTCGTTGCGCTTTATGATCACTGGTGGCGAACTTTGATGCCCAGTGGATGTAATATACCTTAAATCCTTTATTGTGTAGTGTAGGTTTATTCTTAGTTACTATGCCGTAATTTCTTTATTGTATAGAGTAGGTTTGTTCTTAATTCCTACTAGTTACGCAGCAGCCCGAAATGAACCCCGGCCCATGATTGTGCAAATAGAATCACGGGCTTTTAATAGGCCAAAATTGTCTGGGTCCTTGTTTGGCCCAATCAGATATCGGCTGGGAGCAGGCCGGATGCAAACCGGGCCGTAGTTAGGCCCAACTGTATGACGGTCTTTTAACAGGCCGAAATGTTAAATGGGCCCTTAACAGGCCAAAACTAATATCAGGCCGAATTACTAAGTGGGCCTTTAGCCAGTGGGCCCAAAAGCATAGTGTCCAGTTGACGGGCCAAATCTGATATGGGCCATAATTGAGCCCAAAGCCTCTTAAAGGGCCGGACCTGATCTGGGCCGTAATTTGGCCCAGAACGTGGTAGGCTTTTAACGGGCTGGATCTCGTATGGGCCACTATTAGGCCCAGAGCGTGGTAGGCCATTAATGGACCGGATCAAATATGGCCCGGCATTTGGCCCAAAACATGGCAGCCAGTTAATGGGCCGGCCTAGTAGGTCCTCAAAATCTTATGGGCCTACAGCTGGGCCGGCCCATTAATGTCAGCGAAATCTCGTGGGCCTTTAGCTGGGCCGACCCATTATGACCCACAAGAATCTTGTGGGCCTTTACCTGGGCCGGCCCATTATGGCACAAAAAAATCTTGTGGGCCTTTACCTGGGCTGGCCCATAATGGCCCACAAAATCTTGTGGGCCTTTAGCTGGGCCAGCCCATTATGGTCCGCAAAATCTCATGGGCCTTTAGCTAGGCCGGCCCATAATGGTCCACAAAATCTTGTGGGCCTCTAGTTGGGCCGACCCATTTAAACTTGTTGGGCCGTGCCACGTGTTGACGTATCATAGGCGCCTTCTGTCCAGTGAGTGGATGACATTTGTCCCGACGATGAGCCGACACGTGTTTCCTCTTGCCAATAATGATTTTACACTTGGAAAATCCCCATTGGTCGGGGCTGTTAACGGGTTATCGGATCCAAAACCCGACCTGATAGCTTAACGGTGTTCCGCTACGGTGGATGCCACGTGTCGATTACCCTTGACGAAAGCACTTCTGTGACGCGCGATTTATCGTCATGGAAGTGGACACTTCCATGATGATAATTTTGGTAATGTCATGGAACACTTCTACGACAGCATAGGTATGACTATCTTGATTCTGTCATAAATTTGTCATGGATGTACATGCATGACAAAAAAAGCGACCTACTGTGACAAACACGTATCATCACGGAAGTGTATTTTTTTAGTGTATAAAGCATCTCTATCCTAAGGAAACACGTCGTAAGCCACTCCAAAACCTTGTTTCCTTCCTATAAATCAACCCTAACAACCCGTTAACTTCCATTAATCACTACATAATCCATTAAATCTATAAATCCAATGTCTACGATGTTCCACATGATCTCCTAAAGTCCCTATAATCCCCAAATACTTGAAAGGGCTACCTTACTGTAGTTAGTCCACCAATTTTCATTATCGTGGTCAAGTAAACTCCAAGGTCAAGCTTATATAGATCCGTAAATCAACATCGACAATTAATCCATTCTCCTAGTTTATTGTCCTCCAAGAAACATGGTATCATGATTGAGATCATCAGTCTAAATCCAATTTTCTCTGAACCATGTAGACTCACTTCAGCCTCTATACTCCACTAGGATCACCTATTTAAATCCAGATATCGTGTTCAACGATAATTCCTACATGTTTCCCTCAAGTTATTATCGTAATGTCATCTATCTCCTATCAATGTCCGTTGGCTAAGTCTAATCCTTATGCTTCCATGAATTTCAGCTTGCGGCCAATAATTGTCCTACTAAACCCAATTTACTCAGGGGTAATGAAAGCTATGGTAATCTATAATCATGATCCCTCCAAGTTCATCTACCAACATGAAAGCCTTATAATCCACCAAAGAGTCTGAGATAATTCCTCATAGTCATTGATATAAACACATAAAGTCATTTGTACTCTATTCCTATATCCTCAAACTGGTCTTCCCTATGGCATCGTCAGTTCTGGTTCTATATTAGGATGATAATGTGCTTGTTCACTATGTCCACTAGTTCCATAATGAACCCGGTGGGAAGCAAGGGTTACTGAGGCTTCACTAGTTCCCTTGCAATTTGTAGGTTAAGCACACGGTTAAGAATTCGAGCTAGGGTATCTGGTGAAGTCTCGAAGGGTCTAGGGATGGGTTTCTAGTCTGGAGGGTTAAACATAACTCTACAGGGTTGCACCTGGTCGAGGAGGCAGTAGCAAAAAGTCTTCATTGCTAGTTGGTTGCTGAGGTAGAATCCTTGGTGTATCTTGTCTTGCCGGTCTTCTGTTGAGGAGAGAGATGAGAGGGAAAATAGCATAGAGGAGGGGAATGCCAAAAGGGGAATCTATAGTGCAAGTGCAAACAAACAGGTGCAAAATGGGCTAAAGCAAAGAAACAAGGTAAGGAAGGTGATATAGTCGTGTACTTGTTGCCTAGCGCAAAAGTGCGACCTATATCAAAACACAAACAAATAAAAACAAGCAACACACAATCATGGTTCTATTCGAACCATCATACGGACTCGACTGCGCATGGGGGGTACACGACTCATCCTACCCTAGGGGTTCTCGGATTCAGTATTCGTGCTTTGCTCCGTCCCTCATGCAGTCTTCTAGGTTTTCCTCAAGTGTTGCTACGTCTCTTGTAGTTGTTCGATGAAACAATCCGGGTTGAGCCTGAAGATTCTTCAACAACTTCTCGCATGTTGAAGTGATGGGGTGAAGGTGGCTCCTTGTAGCAGGCATTGACTCGGTCTTCTGTTGTCTTCTTAATCATGATGATCCCTTTTTGTCTTCTAAGGCGTCGATGGTACCAAGTAGGTAATCCTTTATGCAAGGACATTAACACGGCATAGTAGAGGTCCAACATGTCGGTTACGTTGATGACAACATTGACACCAAGAGCGGGGGATCAGGAGAACCATTTTCCTACTCACTATAGTGAGGCGGACCGAATGGCGAGGTTCTCATCCACCGGTGGTTGCCGATACGACAATGGTAAGGCCATGATCACTATATCATGATCCTGCATATCTTACACCCTGATCATCATAGGGTCAGGTTGCATCATCTTGGGGCAAATTCAAAGGTGTCACCATCTTCCGAGTCTTGGTTTCCTCAATCATTCAGAAGGCATTTTCCATCTTGTCATGGTGTCGCCAAGCTTGTGTTCAGAAGGTGTGGGTGAATGTCTGCCAAGATGTCTTCTTCTCGATTACCCACGAGGATTATAGGGAATCCAATGGTCAGGGGCTTAAAGGTACTAGTGACCATTTTCTAATGTTTTGAAGGGGAAGAGATCAATAAGGAAAATATATCTTAGTTTTTGAAAAACTCAGAGGGGAAGAGAAGTTTAGATAGTTTTTTAAAATTAGTAATAGTTTTGAAAATAGTTTTAACCTAACTAACGACCATTCTAACTAAGGCTTCCTATAGTCAGGATGGCTCTGATACCAGCTCTGTGGGGACCCCGACTCGTAAGTCGTGATCACCGAATGCACGTGTACAGTGATCCCAGAGATCAATGATCACTTAACACACAGAAGCTGAATGACAAGAGTCTTACATTCATACATACCGTCTTACATAAATTATGACTGTTATGGTCGAGTCTTGAGTATAACTTCGCAGCGGAAATCTTTGTCGATAACTTGGACCCATCCCATCTGCCTTAACCCTACAAGCATTCTGACTGGGAAGCGTCCTAGCTCGCATGTTCGTCACCGAAGTATTCTTCATCATATCCTATTCTTTCCTGCCTGGCCAATAAAATAATGAGTACTTTGCATGTACTCGCAAGCAACCCAGGGGTGATAACAAAATAATTATGCAAGGCTCTACTGCTAATTTGGCATTTTTGCAGAAAGCTAGTTTTTCTCATGCAAGTATGATCATCATTTATCAAGGACATGAATGTGTCTGCTACAAGTATGAGGAGGTTACAGACATCAATATCGAGAAAGAGTTATGAACAACTCATGCTCAAGCTCACCGTGACTTTCTCACAAATCACATCAACAGATTTACCAAACTGTGTTGTTTTCTAGAAATTTATGGACACAGTCTAAACAGCACCACCCAACTGTCCTTGACCGTAGACACGGCTATTCGAATAGTTTTACACTCTGCAGAGGTTGCACACTTTACCCACAAGATACGGGGAACATCCATGTCATCCACGACCCGCTGTACCTCAAGTACCCGGGGTAAGCACTAACATAGAGTCCAATCGATTGGTAGTAACCCTCGTGCCCAACATTTCTCATCTTAAAATTGTGGAGCCTCGCTCCCATATTCATCACATACCACAAGCACCGGGTACCAACGGTGTGTCCGGTGCCCTGTGAAAACAGTCATGGCCGCCCTACCTGGCACGACGCCAACCCGAGAGAGCGCAACAACAACTCTCCCGTCACTAATAATGCGGGCTCCAAGCTAGTATCAGCCTAGGTAATCAAGAATGCCCTTTCCCACATAAGGGTAGAGTGGTTGCGCATGTAAGGTTGGGACAGTCGACAAATCTTAAATCTAATCCGTTTCTATAAACAACACTTTCATCAAGCCTCGGTACACTACCTCTCCACCAAGTAGTGACCTAATTCATCATCATCTCCTAGGGGCATTAGTATCTCCCACTAGGCTATATGCAAGTATGTCATCCACACTTGTTTCTTTCCATGCATAACCCTGATACCTTTTTGCATAGCCAACTACTATAGCATATTTCTATAATCCATTAGCACAACTCTAAACAAGGATAGAGTCATGAACAATGCAAGTATCAATGGGTATGCAACAAAGGCAAGCCCAGCAAGGTTGCCATTCAAGAACCATCATGCACTTGATGAAACAGTGAAAATGTTCTCATGATATAAAAGGGTTCAACATGGTCAAAGGGCTGCTTGCCTGGTTCTTCAGAGTCTTCAAGTCTTTTGGTTCATCTCCGAGTATTTCGTCTACTTCGTCAACTAATGTCAGAAACAATCATAGTAAGCAACACACCAAGGCAAAAAATATAAATTTGACTTTTCTAGGACATCCCTGGTTATATGAAAAATAACCAGAGTGGTTTCATTGGGATTGGGTCAGTGGATATTTCTGAACATTTCAATATGATGGAATCAAGGGATTTGTGGATTTGCAAGAAGTGTACAGAATCATTATTTTGAAAAATGAGCAAAGGCACCCATTTAACAAAGAATGATTTTAGAAGCATCTAGGAGTTGGTTTGACTGGATTTGGAGTTCAAATGATCGTCCTATGAATTTGCAAAGTTGACAAATATGAAGAAATGGTTCATTATTTTGTGTGGCTCACAAAGTATTGAGAAAAATGTTCATAAACTAAGTTATGAACTTAGAAGCATCTAGGAATTTGAATCATGGCATTTGGATCAAATTTGAGCCCTTTGTGATTTTCTAAAGTTTATGACAGAAATGGAAATATGGGACTTGTTAATTATTTGTGAAAGAATTATTTTTGGACAAATGTGCAAATTGCACCATCTGATAGACCATGAATTTAGGAACTACTAGAAATTTGAATCATCAAATTTGGAGTTCATTTGAATTGTTTATGGATTTTTGAAACTCACTGGAAAAGAAAAATGAAAGGAAATGGGTTTTACCATTATCTTGCGCGCCAGGCAGGAG
Source organism: Triticum dicoccoides (assembly GCF_002162155.2). Taxonomy (NCBI): domain Eukaryota; kingdom Viridiplantae; phylum Streptophyta; class Magnoliopsida; order Poales; family Poaceae; genus Triticum; species Triticum dicoccoides. Next base: position 321,925,467 of record NC_041390.1, read on the forward strand.
TTAGCAGTGGGCCGGCCCAGTTGCTCGGCCGCGCGCGGGTGGTTGGGCTACGTCGAAGGCGTATCGGTGGGATTCCGCCTTCGCTGTGGGGGAACGGGTTTCACCTGGCCCGTCTCCACTTAAATGGGCGGGGCCGACCCACCGGGTCACTGACTAGCGGGGCCCGGTGCTCAGGCCGTCTCCTACCTCCCGCCCGAACAGAGCAAAGGCAGGGGAGGCGAGGCCGAGTGGGCGCCGGTGTTCTCCCCAACGGTACCGGCCAACTCCGGCGACGCCCGGCGTACCAGTGTGATTAGGAGAGTGTGCCGCATCCTCCGAGGTGCGCCACAATCGTAGGGGTGGCCAGACGCGAGCGCATCATCGGCCGTGGCGGGCAAGGCCGGCGGTGATGATGGAACTTGAAGGCACGGCCACTGGGAGGAGAGGGAGAAGCGCTGGAGGGGCCCGCGGTGATGGTGGCAGTGCTCTGGTGCGATCTAGAGGGAAGGAAGAGGAGCGGTGGGTGCGAATTTAGGCGGAGGCCGACGGCAAGGCCCCGCCCATGGTGTTGGATGGAGGGCACGGGAGGAAGAATGGGTCGGACTGGGTGGTGTTCGAGAGAGAGAGGGAGCAAATGGAGCAGCGAGGAGGGCCTGGAACGTCCTTAAGTAGCCGACCCGCGGCTCACCGTGGACGTGGCACACGGGTGTCCGCGGCACCGGCTCGGGCGGCCAGGAGAGAGAGCGAGGGTTTGTCTGCGGTGCTTGTGGGGGTGGAGTAGGGCGCCAGG
>NC_041390.1:321926518-321980396 GCF_002162155.2 Triticum dicoccoides
AGCTCCTGGTGGAGCCACGAGCTCGCACGCGCAGCACGGGCAGGACAGAGAGGGAAAGGAGCGGGCTAGCGCGGTGGCGTGTTGCGGACGTCGAGGCACCACGACTGGCGTGCTGGGGTGCCCCAAGGTGGTGGGGGAGCGTGGCGTCAACAGCCGGGTGCTCTGCCAGGCGCTCTAGAGCACGCAAGTGGCCGGTATCTGCGGCTTTTCCCCGTTCACTCGCGCGTCCACTTGTGTCTAGTGGCTGCAGGGGGAAGTAAACAATGTGGCAAGGGCATTGGATGCCTTGGTGAGCTAGTAGAGGAGAGGAGGGGTGGAGAGAGAGTGAAAATGCTGCTGTCTAGAGAAGAAAAATGGGTCTGTGCCCCCCCTTAATCATTGCTCCTTGGGCAGCAAAGCATGTAGGAGGTAGAGGAGGAGGAGGTGAGGCCTTGGGAAAAAGTTCAGCTCATGGAGATTAGTGGAAGGGGCCAAAACATGAGTTTTGAAATTCTGCCAAAAGGTGTTTGATGGTGGTTTGGGCTATCTAAGTTGCTCAATTTTCTTGGAAACTTGACAGGAGTGAGAGGTATTACAAATTAGTAGTGCCCACCAATTTTGAGGTCAAATGGAGAAAGTGGCCAATGCAACTTTTATAAACCCTAGAAATGGGCAGAAAAAGTTTTGGCTGGATTTTATCATGCTATCTTGTTCTCCTTGATGCACCACTTGGTGTAGTGTCATAATTTGGGAACTTGAGCATGTCCACAAAATTTGAGATCAAAAGGAGACACTTGGCAATGTAGAGTTGCTCAAATTTGGTTCTGGACAGAAAAGGTTTTGAGGCACTTTGATCAAGTTCTACTATTCTCCAACTTGTGTCACTTGGCCTAGGTGAATTATTAGACCATCTGGGCATGTGTACAAATTTTGAGATCATTTGGACATGTTTGGTAGTGCAAAGTTGTTCAAACTTGGAAAAGGGCAGAAATGGTTTTGAGAGGGTTTGGTGGGGCTATATTGTTCTCCATGACATGAGACTTTGTAGGATCCTTAAGTATGGAAAATATATGTCCACTGAGCTTCCCTAAATTTTCTCAAATATTTTTGAAACATAAATATAATTTTAACCTATTAAAGACCTTTTCTGACCTTAAGAAAAAGCCTTTAAATAAAATAGGAAAATAACTTTTAAAAATTATGTTTTTGTGGTTTATGGGAGCCCTTTACCTAATAGGTTTCAAATATACTTTTTGAAATATTTTTCACACCCTTAATTACTTGTAGTTCATGTCTCAATTCAGGGGCTTTTGGAAAACCTAATTTAGAAAATTCTTTTTGGCCAAAATATTTTTGCAAGAAATTGTTTTTGTGTCCTACACACATGGCATGATCATTGGGAAAGGTTTTGGATCAAGGAGAAGGAGTATAAGAGTTGGAGGATTTATTTGATTTTTAGAACACTTGCAACCAACACACACAAAAATCAAATCAAGCAAAGACCTAAACACTCAAAAGTTTTTGAAAAACCACACTTTATCATGATTTATTATCTTAAGTGTCGTGGCATGAAAATCAGGGTGTGACACAGGGGGGCGCGCCCCCCACCCTCGTGGGTAGCCCGAGACTCTTCTGGCCAGTTCTTTTACTTCCTGGCCTTCTTCTGGTCCAAAAATAAGCTCTGTCAAGTTTCAGGTCAATTGGACTCCGTTTGGTTTTCCTTTTCTGCGATACTCAAAAGCAACAAAAAAACAGAAACTGGCACTGGGCTCTAGGTTAATAGGTTAGTCCCAAAAATCATATAAAATAGCATATAAATGCATATAAAACATCCTAGATGGATAATATAATAGCATGAATACTTCATAAATTATAGATACGACGGAGACGTATCAGTGACGTGCACGGGAGCTGGCCCGCGATGCCGCAGGGATAGACCCGAGCACAGACGTCGTGCCAGTCCTTAATCATGAGGCGATCGTGGGTGGGCTTGCAAGGGCGTACGACGTTCATGGTGACGAAGCACTAGACAGACGTAAGATAATCATAAATCAACTCATGGATAGGGCATAGCTAGTTCTGATAGATGCAAAACCGTACATGCCGCAGGAATGGACCCACATGTCTTGGGGATAATGCAGCCCGAGGGGCGTCCCAACTGAATAAACCAGAAAATGTCACCTGGCACCATTGCTGAAGAAGCGTTGAGGTAGTTGAAGACGCATGTCGCAGAAGTCGCTCCTCATGAGCCGCCAGGCCCTGAACCTCGGGAGGGTCTGACGGCCCGGGGAGCTCGCTAGGATCCGTCGCCATCTTTGTCAGGACCGCCTGGTGCCTGGCCTCCTTAGCCACCATGATGCTCCCCATGTGACACTAATGCCCGACAGCCCTGCTCAGCAAGCCGAAAGGCATGCAGACGTAGCTGTGAGGGGGGCCCTCGCACTGGCCAATGCGTGATGGCCAGAAGCGCTCCTGAGATGTGGCCCTGTTGAGCCCTGGGATGTTGACGCAAACGGGCAGCTCACTGCCCTCATCAGGGCAGGGAGCTGCGCCGGGTGGTGGGTGACGGTCGCCCCGCATAGCTCTTGCCTCCTGAAGCTCCTCGATTGTCGTGGTGATGAACTCCTGAGCACCTGGCTCCCCATGTCTTGTGCCCTCCTAGCGGAAGCGCGCGCTGAAGCATGCCTCCACGTGGTGCCCGAGCACCTCCCTCGTGACGTTGGCTAGGTCAGAGGCCCTTCATTGGAGAACTCCCAAGCCCAGCCTGAGAGGGGCGCCGGGCGTGCCTTCCTATGCGAGAGAGGGGGCGCCCCAGCTGTGGGTGCTGGTCCTGAGGTGGTGCCGCTAGACACCCCGCTCTCCATGCGAGAGAGGGGGCACCCCAGCTATGGGTGCTGGTCCTGAGGTGGTGCTGCTAGACACCCCGCTCTCCTGAGGTTCTTGGCGGAGCAGCTTCTTCTTCTTCTTGGGGACAGCCTCAGGGGGTAGATGGCGCCTTTGTCGTATGGGTTCTCAACTGCTGCAGCCTGGTAGGCACGCTCGAGAGAGCACACCATGTCCTTCTCCTCGCAGGTGACCGTGATGATGTCACGGCTCCCTGGCATCTTGAGGATGTTGTATCCATGGTGGGTGACTGCCATGAACTTGGCGAGGGCTAGGTAGCTGAGGATGGCATTGTACGTAAGGCGGATGTGAGCGACATCGAAGTCAATCAGCTTGGTGCGGTAGTTGTCGCGGGTGCCGAAGGTTACAAGGAAGCGGATCTGCCCTATTGGGTGGTGGAGCTGACGATCACTCCTGAGAATGGCTTGGTGGGCTGCAGCTGGTCATAGGGCGCCTGGATTCGGTCGAATGTCTTTGTGGAAAGAACGTTGAGCCCCGCACCACCATCGATGAGAGTCTTGGTGACGAGGACATTGCTGATGGTTGGCGAGTAGAACATCGGGAGAGCACCGGCAATTGCCGTGCACTTGAGTTGGTCGGACGAGCTGAAGGTGATGGTGCACTTGGACCACCTAAACTGACGCGTAGCCTCGATCTTGGGGAGGGCTGCGTTCACCACACGAGCAATGTAACACCCCGGATATGATTTACCTAATATGTAATAACTCTTGCCGTTTCCAGCGTTAAGTTATTTTATTTTCTCGAGTTCGGGTTTTGTCTCCGTGTGTTGTTGTCGTTGTCATGCATCTCATATCATGTCATCATGTGCATTGCATTTGCATTCGTGTTCGTCTCATGCATTCGAGCATTTTCCCCGTTGTCCGTTTTGCATTCCGGCGCTCCGTTCTCCTCCAGTGGTCATTTCTACCTTTCTTTTGTGTGTGGGTCTTAAACATTTCCGGATTGGACCGAGACTTGCCAAGCGGCCTTGGTTTACTACCGGTAGACCGCCCGTCAAGTTTCGTACCTTTTGGACTTTGTTTGATGCTCCAACGGTTAACTGAGGGACGGAAAAGGCCTCGTGTGTGTTGCAGCCCAACACCCTTCCAATTTGGCCCAAAACCCACCAAAACCCTCTCCATCATCTAGAGCGTTCGATCACGATCGCGTGGCCGAAAACCGCACCTCTTTTGGACTCTCCTAGCTCCTCCTATGCCTATATAAAGACCCCTCCGAAATACTTGTTCTCCTCCCCCCGAAACCCTAGTCTTCGTCTTCCTCCGCGCGCCGGACAACGTCCGCCGGCGCCGGACGTGTCCGACCCAGCCGCCTCCGCCACGTGGCACTCACCGATTCGCCGCCGCCACCGCGCCCACTTCGCCCGCCGCCGGCCCGAGGCAGCCCAGGCGGGGCCCTCCAAGCCCATCGGCCGGGCCGCGCCGCCCGCAAGCCGCCTCTCGCCTTCCTCCGCCCAGCGCCGCCCCGCTCTCCCCGCTGCCTCGCCGGCGCTGGCCACCGCGCCGCCCGTCCGGCGCCACCGCACCTCTCCACCGGCGCCGCCCCACGCTGCTCGCCGACCCGCCGCCGCCTCGACCTCGCCTCCCCTTGCCCGGATCCGGCCCCGGCGAGCTCCTCCGGCCGCTAGACGCTCCGGCCACCGCGCCCCCGTCGCTGGTGAGTAGTACTCCGGTGATCTCCTCGAAGTCCGCGCCGGCCGATCCGGATCCAGATCCAATCTGGAACCCTAACTTCTCGGGTTGACTTTTGCCCCTCCTAGTTAATTTTTTTTGCATCCTTGTTCGCATCGTAACTCCGCATCCGTAGCTCCGTTTTGGGCATATAGCATATCCAAATGTTCGTCTCAGAGAGTACATCATTTCATCTCATTGCATCATTTTCATTTGAGTTCATCTTGATGCCCGAAATGCTGTTGGAAGAGAGCTATTCGAGATAATTGCCAGACCTGCTGCTCCAATGAGATATTTGTCATTTTTGGCATGATTATTGTGTGCATGATATGCCCCTGAGCTCTACATGAGTTTTGTTATATGTTTTGCCATCTATCCAGAGGTGCAATCCATATATTTTTGTGATGTGTGTGGTGACTAGTACAAGCTTGCAAAGTGGTGCATTCGTTAATGCTGATGTGTGTGGTGAGTAGTACAAGCTTGCAAAGTCCTTGATCTGTTTATCTCAATACGCCATATGTTCATGTTGTTTCCTAGTGATCCGTGCCTCTTTTGAGGATGTTCAGTAAGGATGATTTGTTAATCTTGTAGTGCTCTATACATCCATGTCTTTTTTTGCCATTATGGAGCACCCTAGCTTGAGTCAATTGAGCTCTACTTTTGCTATTTCGTGAATCTGGGCAGATTGTCTACTTGTTAGCGATTTTGCCCAGGATGTTGTAGTTGATCTGTGCATGCTATGCTATTGTTCTTGCCATGTCTAGATTGTATAATGTATATTATTGATGAGTGTATGCTTAGATTGTCATGACTTGCTCTGTAGTGAGTGCATCGAGCTCGTAAACATGCCTACTTGATACCTGTTTTGCATGCTCCAGTTTTTCACTAAGTCTGTGATCTGATTATGTTTTTGCCATGTTCACATGCTTGCAAATGTATTTTTTGATCCCTTTTGGCTCAAGGTCACTAAGGGACTTTTGTTAAGCTCTTTGAGTAGCTCCATTCCATTCTTTACTTTACCATGTTCAGGTCCTGTAGCATATAGTTTTCATGTTCCAAAGTGTGCTACCTTATCTGAAATTCCAGACAAGTGCTAATTTCACTAATTCTGAAATCTGTTTACCAAATGCATTTTTGCCATGCTTGTTTGAACCTATTAATGGATGTATTGGCCATAGCTCAGTGTTCATCTTTTGTTAAGCATCATGAATGGATCCCTGCCATGTATTTTGTTGCCATGTTGGAGTGCTGTAGCATGTTCATCTTGTTGCATTTAGATGGCTACTTGTTGTATATCGCAGACCGGTGCCATATTTGAATTGCTTGCCATTTCCAAACCGTGACTCCGATTCCGGCGTTCTTTATATCGTTTTCAAGCGATTTCACCTCACCTTTCCAGTGGCACACTTGGATTTCCAAGTTGAGGCCAGGTTCATTCTTTCCTTGTCAAATCTTGCATATGCATCACATATCGCATCCCGCATAGCATACCATGTTTTGCATCCTGTTGTTTGAGTTTGCACGTGGTTGATTGTGTCCTTGTTGCTTGTTTGTCTTGTTTCGGTAGAGCCGGGAGACAAGTTCGCTAACGAGGAGCCCATTGAGTTTGCTTTCGAGGATCTAGTCAACTCTGACAACTTTGCAGGCAAGATGATCATACCCTCGAAATCACTTCTATCTTTGCTTTGCTAGATGCTCGCTCTTTTGCTATGCCTATGCTACGATGCCTAACACTTGCTTATCATGCCTCCCAAATTGCCCTATCAAACCTCTAACCCACCATGTCCTAGCAAACCGTTGATTGGCTATGTTACGGCTTTGCTCAGCCCCTTTTATAGCGTTGCTAGTTGCAGCTGGAGATTGGAGAACATTCCTTGTTGGAACATTATTTACTTGTTGGGATATCACTATATTATCTTATTATCTTAATGCATCTATATACTTGGTAAAGTGTGGAAGGCTCGGCCTCTCGCCTAGTGTTTTGTTCCACTCTTGCCGCCCTAGTTTCCGTCATATCGGTGTTATGTTCCCGGATTTTGCGTTCCTTACGCGGTTGGGTGATAATGGGAACCCCTTGATAGTTCGCCTCGATTAAAGCTTTTCCAGCAATGCCCAACCTTGGTTTTACCATTTGCCACATAGCCTCTTTTTCCCTTGGGTTTTCGGATCCCAAGGGTCATCTTATTTAACCCCGCCCCCCCCGGGCCAGTGCTCCTCTGAGTGTTGGTCCAACCGAGTGATGTCCGGGGCCACCAGGGGCAACTCTGGGCTGGCCTACCCGACGTCTTGCTCATCCGGTGTGCCCTGAGAACGAGATATGTGTAGCTCCTATCGGGATTTGTCAGCACATCTGGGTGGTGTTGCTGGATTTGTTTTAACTTGTCGAAGTGTCTCGTAGAACCGGGATCCCGAGTCTGATCGGAATGTCTCGGGAGAAGGTCTATTCCTTCGTTGACCATGAGAGCTTGTCATGGGCCAAGTTGGGACTCCCCTGCAGGTATTTGAACTTTCGAAAGCCGTGCCCGCGGTTATGGGCAGATGAGAATTTGTTAATGTCCGGTTGTAGATAACTTGAACATTAACTTAATTAAAATGAATCAACTGTGTGAGTTACCGTGATGGTCTCTTCTCGGCGGAGTCCGGGAAGTGAACACAGTGTTGGAGTAATGCTTGTCGTAGGTTGTTGTCTAGTTATTCGTTCGCGCTTTGCCTTCTCTTCTCGCTCTCTTTTGCGAATAGGTTAGCCACCATATATGCTAGTCGCTTGCTGTAGCTTCACATATTTACCTTGCCTTACCTATAAGCTTAAATAGTCTTGATCGCGAGGGTGCGAGATTGCTGAGTCCTTGTGGCTCACAGATTACTTCCAAACCAGATGCAGGGCCTGATGACTCCGTTCCAGATGACGCGCTTGAGCTCAAGTGGGAGTTCGACGAGGACTCACGCCGTTACTATGTGTCTTTCCCTGATGATCAGTAGTGGTGCCCTGTTGGGGCGATCGGGACCATGTCGCATGTTGGGTTGATCTTTTGTTTTGGCGTCGTAGTCGGGCCATGAGTGTTTGGTTGATGTAATGCTATTTATGTACTTTGATTGACGGGCGAGTGTAAGCCAACTATGTATCTCCCCTTTTATTATCTATATATTACATGGGATGTTGTGAAGATCGCCTAACTTGCGACATAGCTTTCAATGCGGTTATGCCTCTAAGTCGTTCCTCGGCACGTGGGAGATATAGCAGCATCGAGGGCATTACAAGCAATCTACTTGAAGATGCGATGAGAGGTGGGGGCCTGACCGCTACCCACATTGCAAGCTATGGTGCGAGGCTCCTGGAAGCCCCACAGCCCCCTCATCTTAGTGGTGATCGTCATTCCTTCTTGGTGGCGGTGGCAATGGAGGGAGGCTAGTGTTGCCCTGAGGACGGTCCTCACGAGGCTGGTCCCTCCAGGGGCCCTCGCGAGGCTGGCCCTGCTAGCGCTCCTCACGAGGATGATCGCGCCCCTCTTGGCGGGGGTCACGACCGTCCTAGCGTCCTCCACTTCGGCCTCCTCCACGGCCGTAGCCTCGATTGTTGCGCTCGGGGCGATGACCAAGGCGCCCTTCGTGGATGGCCCTGAGCTCTTGGCAGTTGTTGGTGTTGTGGCTGTGCACGTTGTGGAAGACGCGGAATGGGCGGCTGTCCTTGGATGACTTCAGGTGATCGCAGCCGCGCTTCATGTATGGTTCGGCCGCGAGCACGGCTGCCCCTTTGCGCTTCACATCCTTGGCCTTGGTCTTCTTGTCTTCTAGGTCAGCTTCAGGGAGCTCGAGAATGGAGAGGCGTCCCTCCTCAGTTCTCGCACACTTGGTCGCCATGTTGAACATCTCTAGAGCCGTGCATAGGTCCTCGTGTATGGCGAGCTCCTCCTTCATCTTGATGTCGCGGACGCCATCAGTGAATGCCGAGATGATGGCTTCGTCCGATACCTTGGAGATGCTTAGGCGAACACTGTTCAAGGCTGGATGTACTTATGCAATGTCTCTCATGGCTGATGCTTGATCTGCCACAGGTCACCCGCAGCCAGCGGCCCGCCGCGAGTGCCCTGGAAGTTGGTGACGAAATGCTCTCACATTTCGTCCCAGGAGGAGATCGATCCCGTGGGCAGGTTCACGAGCAATGAGCATGCGCCATCCTTGAGGGCCATGGGAAACCAGTTCGCCATAACCTTCTCGTCGCCGTTGGCTGCCTCGATGCTCAACTCCTAGAGTTGCAGGATCTCAGTTGGGTCGGGGGTGCAGTCGTAGCATGGAAACAGGTCGAGCTTGAACTTCCCCGTCTGTCACGCCCAATATGAGACTTTATCCTAAAGGAACTCGAAGGTCCCACCAAGGATAGTACCGCATATTGACACACTTTTGCAAGGGGTATATCATTACATCGCACCATTACATGATAGATGGGGATACATAGAAAGGGCATACAAATGCCACAAGAATACATCAAACATCATACATGAGAACAACATCTGACTACGGATGACACAAACAGAAACTCAAACAACATCCACCCTGCTAGCCCAGGCTGCCGACCAGCAACCTAACCCATGATCAGCGGAGGAGAAGAACTCCAAGATAAATAAACATCGCTCTCACATCGGATCATCACCCAACCTATACCTACAACTGTTGTTGTAGTAATCTGTGAGCCATGAGGACTCAGCAATGCCATTACCATGGGTATCAAGACTATCAAAGCTTAATGGGTATGGAAAGGATAAGTGGTGAGGTTGCAGCAAGCAACTAAGCATTGTATCAAAGCTTAATGGGTATGGAAAGGATAAGTGGCAAGAGATCATGCATACAAGAACAACACACCAAAGCAAGTTTAAATGTGACCAGAATCAACATAAAACAATTTTGGAAACTCCTCATATGCAAATTTCGAAATTGGTTCAGATCTGAACAAAACATTATGTTAAAGTTGTTAAACATCAAGTTAAAGTGCACCAATATGATCTACATGGTTTTCTAGTCAAGTTACATATAAAGTTCGTTTAATTCGGAGCTACGTCCTAGAAGATATGAGCAAAACAAGTTAAACATGGCATTGATGCAAAAGCAAGCAAAACACAACCACAAACACTCCAAAACACGGATGCAACATGGCATGATGAAACTAAATGCAAAACCAAGCAAGTTTCATGTAGAACATGCTCCAAACGGAGCCATGGTTCAACACATACACATGAAACAAGTTTAAAGGACAAGCTGTCCAAAACACCAACTAGGCATCTTACAAGCACCATAACAACATGCTACAAGAACAAGTTATGTGCAAACATGACATGCACTCAAATTACAGATTACATGCTTCAAATAACATCAAGGTTCAGGTTCATAGGCATCAATATTAAACCAATATGATCAATGCAAGAATCAACTTTATAACACAGATCATGACTTAGTGAAAAACATGGCATACATGTGAGCAGAAATAACATGTTGACATGTTGGAGGCATGAAACAATGATGCTACGGTGCAAGATCATAACAAGCAAAAGCATGGCATTAAGGTACAGGTTATAACATGGCAAAACATGATTACTAAGCATCTCCATATAACCTATAGATCAACGGCAATCATCAAGACAAGTAAGCAAGTCATAACAGATCCTCAGACTTGGTGAAAAATAGAGCAAGGCTGAAAACAGATTCATGATGCATACTTTGAGACAACAAAAGTATATGCTATTGGAACATATAATGGCATCAAAGGGCATGGAAAGCATGTACAGGTAGAGCACTACAAATCATGAACACTGAGCTACTGCTATACAACAATAGAACATGCTCAAAACCTCATGGAAAGATTGCAAATGATAATAGATTCGCACACTTGGTGAAATAAACTGAACATGGCAGGAATACGACAAGTAGGAGTGTTTGCGAGCTTGTGCAACTCAACAAAAAGCAGTTCATGGCATGTGAATGTAACCAATAGCAATAAGACATACTTGTGCAGCTACTCATGGCAAGAACATGGTCATAGGACGCATAGATCACTAGCTATTCACATGGCAAGAATGAACTCACTGTTAATAGACTGACATCAACATTATTTACCAACTTTAGAGCATGGTAATGACAAGCTGCAATAGGCCATAATTGCAAACAAGCGCATGGATGGATAGCGGATAACAAGATATACAAAACATCCTTACTGAGCATATCCATATTATGCATGGAATTGATGGTAGCATCATGTTAACATGGCAACATAAAGTAATAGTTACAGACTTAACAGATAATAGATTTTACCGTCTCAAAAAACAACAAACATCAAGTAGCACACTTTGCAGGCTTGTTCTTTTCACCACAGGGCACATAAAAATGCACAGATTGCACCACTGTAAAGATGGCATGAATGTGCTTCTAAAACATGTTGACATGATGCTAAAATGATAGACACACAAAATGCAATGAAAAAGACAAATCAACAAGTTATGGTAACTTGCAGCAGATTATAACATGTAGCACTTCTGCAATGATGATTAGGGCATCAGTATGAGTAGTCACATGAATGCAAATTACACTAGCATGTAGAGCATCAAGAGATGAACATTTGCATGTATCATTCATCACAAATGGACAAGCATGTACAAAGATATGACCATCACAACATGCACGTATGATTTTAGAAATCAGGGACTTAGCGGAAAACTACCTCGAGGAAAACTAGACGGGATGGATCCGGATGGGTGTTTGGTTCAAGGGTCGTTGGGGTCCCGGGACGACAGCGTCCAGATTGGGGCAGACGAGGCCCAACGCCATGGCGGCGGCTGGACGAGCCCCAGCTCCGGTGAACGGCGGAGGAGGTCAGAGAAGGCCGGAGGCGGCGGGATCAGGTCGGAGCTGTCGGATCTAGTGGCGGTGCAGGTGAAGGCGGCAGCGGCGTGGTGAAGGAGGAGCTCGGGCGCTCGGGCGGCGCTGGAACGAGGTGGTGGTGACGGGGGAGAGGTCCGCCGATGGCGGGTTCGCGGCGGAGTCCGGTGAGGGGGCCGAGCGGGGTAGCGGTGCTAGGTCAGCGGCGTGAGGGCGCGGAATGACAGCGGTGGGGTTTGGCGGGGCGGCGGCGGCGCGGAGCTCCGGTGGGATGCCACGGGACAGCGCCGGCGGAGCTCGCCAGCGACAGGGTCGGGCACCGCACGGGGCGGAGCAAGGGGCGTGGGGCGGATCGGGCCTGCAGCGGCCCGGAGCGGGCCGGAGATGGGCTCCACTGGCCCGACGGCAAAGTGAGCGCAGGGTGATGATGTGGCATGCTCTGATTTGCTGCGGCAGACGGCGCAGACGTGTCCGGCGCCGGGCGGATGCGTCCGGCGGTGGGAGGAGGAGGGAGGCTAGGGTTTGATCCGAAAATGGAGGGGGAAGACTAATTTATAGGTAGAGGGAGCCAGGAGAGGGCTATTGAGGAGCGGTTTTCACCCACACGATCGTGATCCAATGGTGGAGAGCATGAATAGGGTTTAGCTGGGCTAGTGGGCTGTTAGGAAGGGTTGCTGGGATGCCAAGAGAAGGAGGGCTTCGGTTAACGCGGTTAACCGTTGGGGCATCAAACGACCTCCAAATGGAACGAAATTTGACAGACGGTCTACCGGTGATATACCAAGACCACTCGACAAATCTCAGCCCATTCCAAGAACATTTTTCTCCCCCTTACGAAATAAGATCTGAGAGGTGCGGCGGGTGCTTGTGAGAGTGTCGAATTCCAAAACGGACAACAGAGAAGGCTGGGAACCCCGAGGGATGCAAGTTTTAAAAAACATGATGATGAAATGCACATGATGACATGGCAAAGTGCAACACGCAAGCGAATGACATGGCAATGATGGCGAATAAGTGGAAGACACCTGGTGCATCGGACTCGGGGCGTTACAACTCTCATCGACTAACAAGAGATCTCGTCTCGAAATCTTAGGAATGAGACATAAGAGAAAGAGGATGAGGTAAAACAAGAGCTGATGAGAGAAGAAGAACAAAGTCGAGAATACTCGAGTAGAAAAAAGGAATGACGAATATGACGAGAATAAAAAGCTTAAAGAATAAGATAGACTCTAGAACCACTCCGGTTAGAACAAGATAGAAAAGGAATAAGAACAAAAGAATTTAGGCAGCACTCCATTTGAGCATGGAAAGGATAGAACATGATCTTGACAAGATGGGACGATGCTTGACGAGAGGAGCAACACAATGCCTCCGGAAGAATTGAAAAAGTGAAATGAAAAGAACGAAGAAGAAAATGACATCTTCTACCACAATTGAGTTGAAAAGCCTCCTTAGAAGGATGGAGTTGCAGAGAAAATCAATAACAAAATAATTGGTTTGCGTGGGCTTATGTAAACATCTCCAAACTAGAGGTGAATTTCTACACTACCAAATGATTGAATAGCTGAGAAGAATGAAGAAATGCAAAACTACACTTCAAAAGAATACGGAGAATTATTTGCACCTCGAGAAGCAAGAAAAAGAATTCTTGAGCTTCGCCTACAAAATGATGATGAGATAGAATTGAAGGATTAAAGAATAATATGATGCCTTCTGATGATTTAGATTGAGCTTCGTGACAAGACAATAGAGGAAAACTTGGAACTCTGGAAAAGAAAAGATGAACAACTTAGAACCGAGAGATTACTCATCATGAACAATCTCTGAAGGAAGGACTTACTCAACTTGATGAATAAGAATAAGAATTAAGTTATGCTTATCCTCCACCAATTAAATTGATGAGAATCAATGGATTGCATACCACTTATTCGCATTGGAAAAGATTAAGGGGAGATATAGCACAAGGCTTGAGAAGGTCTTCCTGAACCACCAGTAGGACTGGACAGAACAAATGAATTAATATGATAAGAACGGAAGTGAAATTCTTAAACGAACCACCGTGCCAATGAAAACGAACAAAGAGAAGAGAACGAATCACCGAAAAGAATGAGAAAACCAACAAAGATACTTGAGTGAATCAAGATGCAAGAGAACGAAGAGATGACAAGCTGACTAAAGAATTCTTGAACAATGCACCGATAGGAATGTGGAGACGAACGAAGTGGCATCAGTTTAGAATAATTGGAGAACAAAGCTGAAAACTTGGAAGGAAAAAATATTCCGAAATGAAGGCCTCTGGATAATTGAAACGGAAAAACAACTCCTGAAAAACTTCGGATGGGTAAGGAAGGAATCGCACGATTGGTAACAATTTGAGAGGATAACATCAAGCTAGCACCACAAATCTCCGAGAGAACGGACAATATTTAGAGGAAAACTCTTCTTCGGTCTTCAAACATTGAGAATGACGACGAGAAACATCACCAAAATTGTTGAGATGCTCCAAGAGAATGAAAAGCGTAGAGGTTGAGCCAACAATGAAAATAAGTAGATGATACCCCGCACGTTGCTGCTGAATTTTTAGTCATATGAGCATGATGATAGATAAAATGAATGACTTTTTGCATAGTAGATACATGATCTATGGTTAAGTTTTTTACAACGTATACTATAATTATAATACAAAATGTGTATTATGTGATGAGGTCTTTTACTAAATATAGAGATATGACATGAGTAATCTTCATATATGCATGCTTACGATCTGCACAAAGTATATGCTTACATAAATATTATGTATGAAAAGACAATAACGGGGATTCTGTAATAGACACAATATGATAGGTTATGTACAAATGCCTCTTTGAGATGATTATCGTGTAACTGTTGATGTAAATCAATCTTCATATATGCCTGCTTACGATCTACAAATAGGAAAGTTAAACACAATGATTGGCCATTGTAGTATCTTGCAATGCTTGACAGCGAGTGATGTAGCTACAATATCAACAATAAGAAGAGAGTACTAGTTCTCCTCTCCCTCAAAGTGAGTACCCAGTCCTTTGTTTCATATTGTTGGGCTGCAAATACACATAAGCTGCATCGAGATCCAGATTATCGCGTTTATGGAAGAATTTGTTTGCTACCAAAAGAACCTATGCATGAAAATTTATAACCTAGATAAAGCAAATAAAAAATAAAGAATGAACGATCTTCTGGTTAAAAATCTAACAAATGATGAATTCTTTTGTTCAAACATCAGACAGTAGGAAAATATTATGATTTTTTATTTCAGCGAATGAAAACTAAACACATATAGCATGGAGTCAGACAATCATAGACTACACTGAATTACAGGATTTGAGCTTATTTGAGATGTTGCATTCATCTTCTCATCTCTACTGATCACTATCTTTATGATACTTCATTGGTATACCAGTGGAAGTTTAGCCCTCCAATATGGTAGATAACATAATACAAACTGATTAGAAAAAGAGCCATGTCTATTTGTGTGGAAGTGGAAGTACTTTACCTAGAATAATCATGTCACGGGAAAGCTCACTAAATGAAGTGGGAGATAGTATCAGCACTGAAACAATGTCCAAATGGTGAAACTTCCAATATTTTACTTCGTGCCACATGCTCCATATAAATAATAAAAAATGGACCTTCTCTAGGACAGAGGCCGGATTAGATGGAGGTGATGATGTCGGCCTTCCCATTCAGTATCAAGAATGATATGAAGATATTCCCTACTGTCTTGAATAAACTTCATCGACACTATCCCTGAAACAAAAATGCCAACAGAAAAGTTGTATAAACATTTACTTATAACCGGCGAACATGCCATGTTGATGATAGTTCAAATATGTCAGCCATCCTTGAGAAAGTAGCAAAAGGATCAATCTATGTCATTCTTGTACATCTTCTTGCACTTTGTTTCAACAACTAAAGAACCACTATCAGTATCTTGTGCATACTGCATATCACAACATACCAAAGGCAAAATGCTAGACAATATGAAAGTATGTGAAGTCCATCGTAAGAAAATGATATTAAATCTTCACTGGTCATCTAGAACAATCTTATAACGACTCTAGTCCTGGATGTATCCATTCTCTTCATACTACTGAACTTCATACATCTTTTTTATTCTTATCAGTTCATGGGATGTGCAAAAAATGAAAATACAACGTCATCCATGGTATATTTTCACGTTTCACAAAGAAAAGAGACATCATGGGATAAGATAAACATAACAAGAATAGATCTACGGTTCAGATAAAAAACAAAGAAAGTGGCCATCTCATATCAGTAGCAAACCTTGTCAAAAATAGAAGCCTATAATATATAGTTACATACCTCCTCGATTTCATGGAGCCAATGCACAACGGGTTCCTCTGATCGTCCATAGGCCCTTGGGCGTGGACCTTTTATGTTTCTCTAATGATGCATGCCTTGGTTCAGTAACTTGTTGCAGGGAGCCTAAAAAAAGAGTCTGCAAACACTTTGTAGTCACCATTAGCTGTTGAAATATTAGGCAGAGCATCAAACCTGGTAAAAAAGACTGTAGATGATCAGGGTCCAATGGAGTGTCAGGGTGTGGTGACCAGTTTACTCTTTGGTGACTGGTACCAAACGAATCAGCATACACACCAATGACCTATGTCACATAACGGAAATATGATGGAAGGTTGACTTGCATAAGTGTGATCCGACAAAGGCAATGAAAAGAAGAACACCAAATTTGACTTCCTGAATTCTAAATGGGTTTCCTCCCAACTTCCACACGGGATGTTGAGAAGATGACACTGCCGGTAACTTCCTCGTGCATGGCACAGTCGCGCACTCAGGATTCATACTATGCAAGACAGCAGGCCGCAACTGTAGGATCGGCGGTGTGGTGTGTAGACAATGGCCTGGCGATAATTCACAAGGGGGCGATAGGAGTCAGGAGGAGATAAGAGAGGATGCTTTGAGCGCCCGGAGGCAGGGGAGGTCAAGATGGTGGTATCCGGGGAGATGCAGAAGAAACGGGATAAGAAGCGGCGGACACGGGATAAGAAGCGACGGTGGCGGTGGACTTGTGAGTAACCGTAGCTGTGGAAGAGTAGATCGCTAGATTGGCTCGGTTATGGAAGCGGAAGAGAAGCGGTCGTTTGGTGACTACAAGTGACGGGTACATATCCTAGACCATACAGTTTATAGAAAAAAATGCTGATGTGGCAGATTTGCTGAGGTGGCATGTGTGGTCAGGTGGATAGGCTGCATGTCAAGAGAAATACAGTAGTGGGGATGAACTATTTAGGTATTATAGATTTGAAATCGATCTTGGAAAAGCATATGACTGATGAAATTCATACTTACGTCATACTTCGAATGGAATTTGAGAATAACTCCGAAAAATTAGAAGAGTCGGGTAAGATCCTGGGAAAAGACCTGTGGGTTAGGGCCCACTGAAAAGAAACACTGTTGGAAAGGATTGTTTGAATGAGAAATGATGCACTAGAAGGACTGAAAGACTCGAATGAGGTGACAACCTCAAAATAATTGAATGCAAACAAGAATCTTCTGAGATGTCTTCATCACTTCGGAACGATTAATTAGCGAGAGGCGAACGAGCAAGGGGAAACATTTCAGCGAAGGAAAAGAAGACGATCAACACCGAAAATCTTGAATTGAATCCACCGGAAAGGAAAACGAGACGAACAATGATTAATTAGACAAGAATTCACCGGTTGAGACAATTGAGGAAAGACACAAGAGGTTCTGCATGAATGAAATTCTGGCTTGAATAGAGGCTTAGACTCCGGGAAGAAAAGGGGTGGGACGGCGGTAAAAACAAAGGCAACTTGGAATGGGGAGCCGACGGATAACTTGAAGAGAAAAGCACCAGTTGAAATAATTGAGGAAATAATGCAAAGCTTCGCACGAGTAGGATGGATACTCGATTATGGACTCCGGCTCCGAGAAGAAAAGTGTGGGCGGGTGGGAAAAAGAAAGACAACTTCAGATGACATTCTTTATCTTCGGACGGGGAAACAATGTCATTGAGAAGGAACTGGGGACTGACCTTACAAAAGACAAAGAGAGTCGATTCAACTCGAAGAGAAGAAAGCTTGATGAAAAGAGGATTGAGAACACAACGATCAAAAGAAGACTGCATGATCCTAGAACCCGACAAAAGCACAAGCATGTGAAATAGATTATTTACATTCGCAAAAGGCCCAACGCCAGCATTCAACAGAGTTTTAAACTACACCCCCCAGTGGATGGAACTGCGCATGATTAACTTGTTTTTCGAGTACAAGACAGAGAAATTTTAAAGAAAAAGGACCGCCTAGGCCAAGGGCACTGCGGGCGGCGTGGACAGGTCGGTGGTGGCTGAGGCACCAGCTGATGGGGCATCTGGTTGTCGGGTCTCGACTTGGTCGGCGTCGGCGGCGGGTGACGTGATCTCCCGCGGCTTGCTGGCAGAAGCCCGATCGAGCTGAGTCTTGCTGGTCGCTTCGTCGTCTGGTGCGACGCCATCGCCTTCCTCGTCCTCGTCCTCCTCGCCCTCATCGCTGGGAGCGATCTCCACCGCCTCGTCCGGGTTCAGCCCGAACCAAGACGGTGGTCCGACTGGGAGACCTGGGCACCTTCACGTCCGGCCAGAGCCCCGTCAGGACCTGTGACCCGGCACGCTGAAGATGGCAGAGCAGGCGGTGGACTGGCTCAAGACGCATCTTGATGGCCAAGAGCTGCTCACCCATAGTTGAGGGCTGGTTTGGCAGAATGTCCACAGCCACCCTCCTCCACTAATCGCATCACGCCTCGATTGCCTAGCAGGCAGCAACAAAGTGCATTGGAAGAAACTCTGTCCAAAAGAAGACTAAGGATTTACAAGCCAGCCTCCTGCAATAGCCAGCGACTAAGCGACAAATGAAGAAAGGACATACCTTCGACCATGTCCTCGATCACCCCGTAGCCGTCTGACGGCAGCTTCTCCCTCTCGGCCCAGTCCGAGAGTTATGTCCCGAACCCAGCCTTGAGGAGCTCCTCCCCGTCCTTTAGCTGCTGGACCTCCTCCTTGTGTCGGGCCGCCTGGTCTGCCAGCTCCTCCGCGAGTTGGTCACACTCCAAGGAAGCTTGGCTGCGCTCCTGCTCCTTGGCATGGAGCTCAGTCTCAGGCTCGCCCACGCGCATCCGTAGCAGAGCGGCGGCTTCTGCCAAAGCAAGAAAGAAACATCAGCACTAACATAAGACAAGAAGTTACCGGAAGATCTGGCCTGACTGCTCAGTTGTCAGCCCGAATCTTGGGGGCTACACCCAGTGGGCGCGCTTGCGCGCCCCCACTGAAAGATGGCCTCCATACCTCGACTCTGGTTCAGGTCAGCAGTCCGCTTGGCCAGCGCCTGATTCTGGGAGTTGTAGGAATCTGCACGCAAGTTGTGGTAATTCTGCGACAAGAGCAGCACTTCAGCATTCCAAAGCACACCTTGAAGTTCCAACCCGCCTACTCAGCAGTCGTCTTGGAACTCAGGAGCTACAAGTCACGCCCAATATGCGACTCTATACTAAAGGAACTCGAAGGTCCCACCAAGGTTAGAATCGCATATTGACACACTTTTGCAAGGTGGATATCATTACATCGTACCATTACATAATAGTTGGGGATACATACAAAGGCATACAATGCCACATGAATACATCAAACATCATACATGAGAACAACATCCAACTACGGATGAAACACAAATGGAAACTCAAACTACATCCACCCTGCTAGACCAGGCTGCCGACCAGGAACCAAACCCAAGATTGACGAAGAAGAAGAACTCCAAGACAACATCGCTCTCACGTCATGATCATCGCATTACCTGTACCTGCAATAGTTGTTGTAGTAATCTGTGAGCCACGAGGACTCAGCAATCCCAATACCATGGGTATCAAGACTAGCAAAGCTTAAAGGGTAGGAAAGGGTAAGTGGTGAGGTTGCAGCAACAACTAAGCATGTATGGTGGCTAACTTACGAGTACAAGAGTAAGATGAGAAACTACACAAACGGTCGCAAACTAGTAATGATCAGGAAGTGACCCGGAACTACTTACGTTTAAACATAACCCGACCGTCTTCTCCTCTTGAACTTCCCCAAAAAGAGACCGTCACGGTTACACATGCGGTTGGTGTATTTTAAATGAGTTTACTTCAAGTTCACTACAACTGTATATTAACAAATTCCCATCTGCCACATAACCGCGGGCACGACTCTCGAAAGTTTAAACCCTGCAGGGGTGTCCCAACTTATCCCATGACAAGCTCACGATCCGCAGAGACAATCCTCCATCTCGGGACCCTCCGATTAGACTCGGAATCCCGGTGCACAAGACATTTCGACAATGGTAAAACAAATCCAGCAAGACCTCTGATAGTAGATGCGCGTATCTCGTCTCAGGCCACGATCGGATGGGTCAAGCTATGATTAAACCCAGATCCTCGGGTTTCCTCGTGGTGGCCGCGGAGGTTGCCCGGTTGGGACCAACACCATCAGGGCTGGCCCCCCTGTTTATGTAGAAAGAATCCTCAGATTCATGACGCCCTATGCCAATTAATTATTTAGTTCAATATTATTATCGCAAATGTTAAAAGTAATGTTGGGCCTTGCTGGAAGAGTTTTATTCAAAGCGAACTGTCAAGAGGGGCCCATACACCCTCACTGTGTCAGGGACGCAAAATCAAAGAACATAACACCGGTATGATGGAAAAAAGGGCGGCAAGAGTGGAACAAAACACCAGGCAAAAGGCCGAGCCTTCCACCCTTTACCAAGTACATATGTGCATTAATTAAATAAGAGATATTGTGATATCCCATGATATCCATGTTCCAACATGGAACAACCTGCAACTAGAAATGCTATAAGAGGGGCTGAGCAAAGTCGTAGGATAGCCAAACAACGGTTTGCTAGGAAGGGTAAAAAGGTTAGAAGCTATCATGGCAATTTGGGAGGCTTGATAAACAAGTGGTAGGTTGCACGACATAGCGATAGCATCGAGACAACTAGCATAGCAAAGATAGTAGTGAGATCCAAGGTGACGGCCATCTTGCCTGCAATCCCGCTAGGAAGAAGAACGAGTCCATGAAGAATACGAAGCCACGTAGATGAACCAAGCGTAGTCGAATGAATCCTCACGATCGCAACGAAACAGGAACTAACGAGAAGAAGCACAACCGGAAAGAAGCAAACAACATGGTAAACACACAACACACAAAACATGACATGATGCTCAACCAAGTATGATGCATGTCAAGTCTAAATGATGCTACTCATGGAAAGAGAGGATGCATACAAGAACCACACATCAAAGCAAGTTTAAATGAGGCCGGAATCAACATATAACAATTCCGATAAGTCCCCATATGCAAATTTCGAAATTGGTCCAGAACTAAACAAAACATTATATTGAGGTTGTTAAACATCAAGTTAAAGTGCACCAAGATGATATATGTCTCTTTCTAGTCAAGTTACACATAAAGTTCGTTTAATTCGGAGCTACGGCCTAGAAGACATGAGCAAAACAAGTTAAACATAGCATTGATGCAAATGCAAGCAACACAACATCACAAACACTCCAAAACATGGATGCAACATGGCATAATGAAACTAAATGAAAAACAAAGCAAGTTTCATATGGAGCATGCTCCAAACGGAGCCACGGTTCAACACATACACTTAATACAAGCTTCAAACACAAACTGCCTAAAACACCAACTAAACACTTTGCCATCAAGGAAACAACATGCTACGGGAAACATATGGACATAAACTTGATATGCACTCAAAGTACAGATTACATGCTTCAAATAACATCAATGTTCAGGTTCATAGGCATCAGGATTAACCCAACATGATCAATGCAAAAGGCAACTTTATTACACAGATTAAGACAGTGAAAAACATGGCATACATGTGAGCAGAAATAACATGTTGACATGTTGGAGGCATGCAACAATGATGCTACAGTGCAAGAACATGACAAGCAAAAGCATGTCATTGAAGTATAGGTTAAACATGGCAAAACATGGTTACTAAGCATCTCCATATAACTCCTAGAGGAAAGGCAATCATCAAGATAAGTAAGCAAGTCATAACAGATTCCCACACTTGGTGAAAAACAGAGCAAGGCGGAAAATAGATTCATGATGCATACTTTGACACAACAAATTTATATGCTACAGGAACATTTCATGGCATAAAAGGGCATGGCAAGCATGTACATGTCAAGCACTACAAAACATGAACACTGAGCTACTGCTAGAAACCAATAAAACATTCTCAAAACGTCATGGCAATAATGCAATTGATAACAGATTCACAGACTTACTGGAATTTAGTGAATATGGCAGAAACAGCGACAAGTATACATGTTTGCAAGCTTGGTTAACTCAACATAAAGCATATCATGGGAAGTGAATGTAACCAACAGCAAGAAGGCATATATGTCCAACTACTCATGGCAAGAACATGGTCATATGATGCATACAACACTAGCTATTCGCACGGCCAGAATGAACTTACTATTAACAGACTGACAGCAACATTATTTAGCAACTTTAGAGCATGGTAATGACAAGCTACAACATGCCATAATTTCAAAAAAGGGCATGGATGGATAGAGCATAACAAGAATTACAATACATCCTTACGGAGCATCTCCAGATTATGCAAGGAATTGATGGTAGCATCAAGTTAACATGGCAACATAATGTAGCAGGTTCAGACTTCGTAGAAAACACCAACTGAAATCAGCAACAACAAGTAGCCTACTTTGCATGCTTGTGCTAGTCATCACAAGGTACATAAAAATGCATGGATTGCACCACTATAAATCTGGCATGAATATTCTTCTAAAACATGTTGACATGATGCTCAAAATACAAATACACAAAATGCTATGAAAAAGACAAATCAGCAAGTTATAGCAATTTTCAGCAGGTTATAACATTTAGCACTTTTGCAACAATGATTAAGGTATCAATATGATAAGTAACATACATGAAAACGACATCATCATGTAGAGCATTCGGAGTTAAACATTTTGATATATCATACACACAAAATGGAGCAACATGCACAAACTGAGGGCCCACACAACAATGCAACATCATGTTTAAATTCTTGGGATTTGCAGAAAACGACCTCGGGAAAAGTGGATCTCGCGGTGCGGGGACGAGACGGACCGGGACACGGCGCTGGATTTGGTTCGGTGGTCGATGTCGTCCAGGCCGAGGTTGAACGAGGTCGTCCTAGCTGGAGGTTGAAGACGCCCACGGAAGCAGGAGGCTTCTCTGGCGACGTCGGCGAGCGCGGAGGCCAGGAATGGATCGCGGGAGACGGGCTCCCTCCGGATCTGGGTGGCACTGGCCTGGATCCGGTGGCTAGAAGCGGCCATGAGCAGAGCTCCGAGCTCGGGCTCGCCATGGAGGCTCCCTGCGAGGGAGACAGAGAGGGCGTGAGGGACAGAGCGGGGAAAGGAAAGGAAGCAAGGGCGGGGAGCGGTGGGGGCGCTCGCCTAGAGGGTTGGCGGAGCTCTCTAGCGGCGAGGTCGAGCGGAGGCGCGGGGCCGAGCGCGGGCGTCCCTGATCCAGATCGGACCGAGGAGTGGGGCTGCGGGCGACGGGCAGCGGGGCTGTAGCGGGCCGTGGGGCTAGAGGGCACTAGGAGGTGACGTGGCAGGCGGTGGTTGGCTTAGGGTGCGGCGGCGACGGGGCCATGTGGCCGGGAAAGGTTCGGCCGGCGCGGATTCTGAGGAAGACGGGCTAGGAGGTAGGGAAAGGGGCTAGGGCTCCAAGAATGGACTAGGGGCTATCCATTTATAGGTAGGAGGGGCTATGTTTGGGGGGTTTTCTGCGTTTCGGAACCGTTCGATCGCCATCGGACGGTCCGAAGTGAGGGGGTAGGTAGGTGGGCTAGTGAGTTGTGTAGGGGGCCTTGGTCTGAGAAGAGAGGGAGAACGGCAGCCCGACAAGTGTTTCCGGAGACCGAAAATGTCCGACGAATTATCTGGCAACGGTGATGCTACAGATGACGGTTGGGCTATCAAACAGACTCCGAATGCGAAGAAATTTGACAGGTGGTCTACCTACACTATAATAAGACTGCATGCCAACTTTCTTCCCATTCCGAGAACATTTTTATGCTGCTTATAAAATAAATTACGGAGGTGACGCGGGTGCGTGCAAGTGTGTCTAGGCTTAAAACGGACAACTGAGAGAACTGGGAGACCCGGATGGATGCAAGAGACAAACATGAATCCAAATGAGATGCACATGATGACATGACAAAGTGCAACACGCAAGCGAATGACATGGCAACGACGGTCAATAACTGGAGGACACCTGGCGCATCGGACTCGGGGCGTTACACTACACCCAGTGGGTGCGCTCGCGCGCCCCCACTGAAGATTACAAGAATTAAAAGCAAGATCGAGAGCGTGCGTAGACGACCATCTGCATCACCAATAGCTCGTTCCTGGCCTTCAGGAGGGTGGCACAATGGGCATTGAACTGGTCCAGGACGTCCTTCACAGCGACATTGAGGACGGCTGATCCGGCTCCCGACGTCCAGTCAGACGGAGCGGAACCTGTGGCCTCGGTGTTGGGCGCTGACAAACTCGCAGCCCCAACCTCCATCAGCCTCTGCGCAGAAACCGCCCACGTTGGACGTTGGCGCGTGGAAGCATGGGTCTCCATGGCCCGGCTCACCAACAACTCAGTGCTGGATGGTGGCACCGCCGGCACTTCCGGCCGGCTGCCCCGCTCGCCAGCATTCAACGCGCAGAGGCACTTCCGCCTCCGGGACG
The DNA here is from genome assembly GCF_002162155.2 of Triticum dicoccoides. NCBI lineage: Eukaryota > Viridiplantae > Streptophyta > Magnoliopsida > Poales > Poaceae > Triticum > Triticum dicoccoides. The sequence goes on from NC_041390.1 coordinate 321,950,776, forward strand.
ATGTGGTCGGCCCCTTCGTGCTCCAGGGCCGTCTGGTCGGCTTCGGCTCCTCCAGTCGGCGCCTAACCCTCCACCACAGGTGGCTCCGGCTTCTGCGGGTCGGTGGCCTCCGTTCGGGTGGTCAGGGCGGATGAAGAGTACGTCGTGAGCAAAGAAGGGATACCAGATACTCACCGCAGGCGGAGGGTCGACGCGGCTATATGGCGACTTGCCGAAGCTCCAGTCATCTTCACTCTGTAGGCGATTGGAGTAGTAATTGACGTGTCGGACGACCTCGACAGTCGCAGCTCCGTCGCCGACATTCGGTAGGGGTCCCGACGGGCGCTGAAAGTGCGTTATATCGACTAGAGGGGGGTGAATAGGCGATTTTTATGAAATTCTTCACTGAGGAATTTGCCGGTGAGGAAATTCCTTAGCGAAGAACTACTAGCAGCGGATTAATTACTCAAAAGTAAACATAAAAGTATACAAGCATAGTCATCATGATGAAATGAAGACAGGCACAGAGTACAGGAAGCGTAAGCACATGATAACACAGGATGAAGACAAACAGACTGAAGAAATTGAACTGAGGAAATTGAGAAAGTCTTCAGTCAAAGTCTTCAGACACAGATATGAACAAACACACAACACAATTATGAGGAAATGAAAGAGTTGAGGGAATAGAACCAATAAGCTTGGTGAAGACAATGATTTGGTAGACCAGTTCCAACTGCTGTCTCAGTTGTACGTCTGGTTGGAGCGGCTGAGTATTTAAACTTGAGGACACACAGTCCTGAGCACGCAGCTCAGGACACCAAGTCCTGACCGTATTCTCCTTGAACTAAGGTCACACAGACCTCGTCCAATCACTCATGGTAAGTCTTCAGGTGACTTCCGAACCTTCACAAACTTGGTCACCCGGTGATCCACAATTCCTCTTGGATGCTCTAGACCATGACACCTAATCGTTTGGTAGAAGCACAGTCTTCAAAGGTAACAAGCGTCGGATCCACACAGGATCAATCTCTTTAGTGATGCTCAATCACTTGGGGTTTGTAGGTGTTTGGGTTTGGGTTTTTCCTCACTTGATGATTTTCTCTCAAAGTCCTCGGAGGTTGGGTTGCTCTCAAATGACAAGTGTCAGTTTCTCTCGGAGCAGCCAACCATCTAGTGGTTGTACGGGGCGGCTATTTATAGCCTAGGGAGCAACCTGACATGATAAGACATAAATGCCCTTCAATTATATGACCGTTAGGTGGATAGATATTTTGGGACAGCTGGCGCATAGCACAGCAACGGTCGGAATTTTGAGTAGCAAAATCCTCAGGGCTATCATGTTCCTCACTGTGTAGGCAATCCGCACTGGCGAATTCCTAACTCCTCAGTCAGAACAAATTCCTCAGAGACCAGAAGAACTTCGTCTCTGTCACTGAAGAATATGACTGGACTGTATGAGATTTCCAATGGTTTCACTCGAAGGGATTGGTAGGTGTAGGATTTTGAGTTGAGCATGACATGGAAATTTTTCCTTAGTATTTCCTCGACCCCCTTTAACAGTACGGTGTTTCCTATGACTCAAGAAAGAGAAAATGAAACTACGAAAACAAAAGTCTTCATGCTTCATGTTCCTCGAATGAATACCAAGTCTTCAAGGTCACACCAATTTCTTCACTTTCAAAGTCTTCAGAAAGCCAAAGTCTTCAGTCAAAGAACTTCATTTTTAGGGGTTGACTTTCTCTATAAATATCAATCTCCTCATAGACTTATAGACTTGTGTACACTCAGAAATGCATTAGTCCCTTAACCTATAAGTCTTCAATACACCAAAATCACTAAGGGGTACTAGATGCACTTACAATCTCCCCCTTTTTGGTGATTGATGACAATATAGGTTAAGTTTTCAACGGGGATAAACATATGAAGTGAAAATACTGATATTGAGGAATTTGATTGCAAGATATAGAAGAACTCCCCCTGAAGATGTGCATAGTGAGGAATTTGCTTTTGAAGCAATGCACACTTGAGGAGTTGAATCATGGAGATCTCCCCCTATATCTTGTAATTCATACACGCATTTGACATATATTAGTGAAGAATTTGAAATGCATGATGAAATATGGTGACTGATGTAATTCAGCATGCGTGCATTAGCATATATGAGGAATAAGCATGCATAAAGACATATCAAAAGTATCAGAGCACCATCGGGTTTAAGTTTACAACTTGATCCAATAAATTCTCAAAAGAACGAGAGTTGTAACTTAAAAAGAAACGCCCATATAGAAAGACCCGCTTGAAGACTAACTCAAAATTCTCCCCCTTTGTCACCAAATGACCAAAAGGATCGAATATGAGGACCAACGCCCTTGAAAAATATCAAGTTGATGAAGGAGCGCCAGCGTTGTTGGGGTCATTTGTCGTAGTAGGGCCTGTCGCAGTGTCGTCCAAGTCTTCTTTCTCATCAGTGTCGCGCGATGAAGAGAATGAGCTGGCCACTAGAGAAGGAACCTTGACCTTCTTGAATTTCTTCGATGGAGGTGCAGACCAGTCAAAATCTTCCTTGAGACCCATTTTCTTCAAATCTTCTTCACCATACAGATGTGACAGTATTGCCCATGTGCGACCGAAGACTTCATGGAGGTAGTAATGGTTTTTCTTCACTTCATTATGTGTAGTAGTCATGTTGTGAAGAAATGAACCAAACTGACGATTAACCCATTTATGATTTCGATCCACCTTCTGGTGAAGACTAAGCAGAAGCTCACGATCAGTCATCACACGAGGAGTAGTGGCTTGAGGAGTAGACTTGGGTGCATTGGCAGAGTCATGTGTGGCAGAGTTATCATTGGTGGAATAAGAGGCAGCTTTGCGAAACTGACCATCCAATGGACGAATGCCTTCATCTATAACAGCTTGTGCCTTGCCCTTTTCATCAACTGAGGAATAGGTCTGCCTGAGGACTTCAATTGGGGGCAACTAGCTGAGGTGATTCTGAAAATTAGCTTTTTAGTTGAGTGAAGACCTTGTCCTGAGGAATCTCAAAATCCAAGGTGCATAAGGCTTCAGCTCAAATGGAGGCAGTGCAACATTTGCCAAAGTACTCATGAAGAAATCGTGATAATTGACAGGAATGCCATGAACGATGTTGAATACCAGATTCTTCATGATGCCAACAATTTCCTCATCAGATGAGTCGTGGCCTTTGATAGGACTCATTGTCCATGTATGAATATGATAGACAGTTCTGGGCACATAAAGTAATTCCTTCATGAGGAATTTGGTTCATGGGGCCTGATCTGGCTTCAAAGGTTTCATCAGAACCTGCATGCAGTGATTTTTAAGCTCAGGTTCACTATAGATGCAACGAGCTTCTTCAAGGGGAGGACTGAGTGGTAAGGCACAAAGCAATTCAGAAGCTGGTGCAGTGTAGTGAGTGTTCTTAGACGTCCAGTCCAGCACCCATGAATTCACATCTTTAGAATCTCCTATGATGTGAAGCGTTGCATAGAATTGAAGAATCAGTTCTTCATTCCAATCACAGATGTCAGAGCAAAAGTTTAACAGTCCAGCGTCGTGAAGAACACTGAGGACTAGCGCAAAACACGGCAGAGATTCCATATCACGTGAGGAATGTGCTCATGGTAGAAGATTTTCTCTTTGTTGAACAACACTGAGGAATAGAAATTTGCTTGACTAGCAGTCCAGAAACGCCTCTTCCTAATGCGAGCAGAGTTATAAGGGTTGTAGTCTTCGAAGAATACATGCTCGCCGAACAAATCATCAACCTTGAACTTTTGCTTGCGTGAGAATGGATCCTTTGGCTTGGGCAGAGGAGTGTCAGGGAGTTGCATCACGACCTCAGGAATCGCAATCTCAGGTTCTTCAGGCTGAGGAATTTCTGGTTCCTCTTTAGTGGCAGTCTGCGTCTTCAGATGTTCAGCAGCAGCAGTTTCTTCAGCACTAGTGGCTGGAATTTCCTCATGTACATATGAAGTGGGGTGAGTTTCTTCAGAGCCCATTTGAACAGTTTGTGCATGTGACTGAGGTATTTTCTGCAACAATGTGAACATTGGAGAGTTTGGATGCTGACTTTCCCAGAATTCATCACTTATTACTGGTGTGGAGCAGCCAACGTCCACATCTTCATCTTCCATTTTTTTCAACGCCAGCCTATTCAGCTGTGAACTGAGGCATGGGCAAGGAGATGACAGGTGTTGAAGGGATCGCATCCACTTCAATTTCTTCATCAATCTTCTCTGACAAAGCAGCAGAATGATTTTCTTCATCAGGTCCGCTAGGGATCTCATATTCTTCACCAAAAGGAACAAGGTCCTTTGATGTCATGGTTGAGATTGTAACAACATCAATGGGATTAGCAAATGAACTGGTCAAAGGCTTCATCTTCTTCATATCTGAAGAATCTGAAGTAGCTGATGCTTTTCTTTTCTTCACTGCTGCACGCTCTGCAGCCTTGGTTTTCTTCACATCTGATGCAGATGGAAGTATCGGAGTTGGTGTTGGCGTAGGAGGAGCAGAGGAATCTGGTTGATTTTCTTTAGGCACAACTGATGCAGTTGCCCGGATTTCTTCAGTTTCTTCAGGCGCACCACTAGTGGATGCCCTGGCAATTTCTTCAGTGGCTGGAATGCAGTCATCAGCCCTGGAACTCACATTTTCTTTAGCATGCTGATTTTCATCAGCAGTGTTGGCATGTTCTTCAGTCGGCTGAGCAGATGCTTCAGCCTGAGGAATTTCCTGTTGCGTTGGGACTGCAACATTAGAAGTGAACTGTTCTGTTATCTTGACAAATCTAACTTTGGCTCCCAGCTAGTTAGCATAATAGCGATCAAATTCATCACTCAGTTTCTTGATTTCAGATTGGAGAGCAACAAGTTCTTCAGGTGAAAGCTTCAGAACATTTTGCTTCAGAAAGCGCTCTTTCTTGTACTACACTTTGTTCACCCTCCTCCCCTGTTCAAATTTCCATTTCTCTTCATCAATGAAGTGAGTCAGTACATGACTTTGACCAGGAGTGAGGTTCACTCAAGCAGAGGTGTGTTGGGGTCCTTGTGCCACAAGTCAATGAAGTCTAGGATCAACTTAGGATCCATCATTAATGGCACATTACTTCCTTTGTCACTAGCGGCCCTGACCTGCCCGTCTCTGATGATTTCAGCAAGTTCTTCATCATCACCTTCGTCTTCTTCATACGACACTTGGAAGGCGACTTGCTTCTTCTGAGGACTAGGGCGAGGACCTCGTCCAGCAGTGGCCTTTGTCTACAGTATAGAGGGTCCCGTTGAAGAATTTGGTGTAGCTGAGGAACTAGCGGAGACACCTGAGGTAATGGAGGTGCCTGCAGTCCTTTGGCACATGACAAGATGCATAGGTGCAGAGGACTTTGTCGGAGCAGCCAAAGACTTTGGCGGAGGAGCTGAGGACTTTTGAGGAACAGGAGCATCATGAGGAATTGGCCGTGAGGGCTTTGAGGATTCTGGCCATGAGGGCATTGCTGAGGAACTTGGCCTTGAGGGCACTGTTGGTGAAGCACTTGGCTTGCGCGGAGGCTCCTTTGACATCGCCTTCTTCGGCTTGACAGCAGAGGCCTCAGCAGAGGCAGCAGCAGCAGCAGCTGAGTCTTCATTGAATTTCCTCACTGCTTCTCTGGTTTGCTTAGCCAACTTAGCTTGGCGCTTGGCCCATTCATCAGGATAGTCCTCACCGCGCTTGAGGCTGGTGGGATCAGCTATTTGGCCAGGTGCCAATGGAGGTCTTAGGCATGGAGGATTGAGTGCGAATTTCTTCATGTACTTGGGAGTAACATATCTGTACTCCCTCCACTCTCTTGCCCATCTCCTTTCTATCCTCTGTATGCGCACCTTGCGCTGATTTTTGTCCTCTTTTCCAAACTTGGCCTCATCAGGAGTGCAGTAATCCTTGTATATGTCATCAGGAATTTCAAACGCTGTGTTGACCTCAGCCCTCTTTCCTCCTTTATGTGGCTTCTTACCGTCAGCCATTTTCTTCAGTTGAGGAATTTGAACAATTGAATTCTCTGAAGAAGTATGCAACTTTTCTTCGAGAAATGCTGCAAATGAGTTAAGTTGATGAGAACCTAGTGATTCAGTAGCTGACATGAGTACCTGTGAACAGAGTATAGTTGCGAGGAATTTGGAGAGGTCATATGCGTTCTCAGAAGGTTTTGTAAAAAGAACAAGTTTGAGGAATTTGACCAGATGAGTCTTGAAGAATTTCACTAAGCGTTCTTTGTCTTAGGTTCCAGAGATATGTAGATCAAAAATCCACAAATTTGAGGAATCTTGAAGAAAAACATAGCTTAGAGAAACGAATCAAGAACAGATGATATGTGAGGTGTTTTAGTGTGTGAAGATATGAAGAAAAACACCTTTGAAGATTTTGTTGATAATCATTCGAATCAACGAGGACAGTAAAAGTAAATTTTAATTACCCTGATTGAAGAACACGATGAACAGTGAGGTGGAGCGGTGAAGTTCGTCTGTGTAGATGATGAGGACATCAATACAATTGTTACACCCACAGCCCCTGCTGCTATACATACTAGACCAATTACTAGAGCTCGTGCACGCCAACTAAATTACCAGGTACTTTAGTTTCTTGGTAATGATTCTAATGTTCATGAGAATATGATGCTGCCTAAATTGGATACATTTTTTTTGCTTACAAATGAAGGGCCTAACTTGGAGAAGGATGAACATTGGAGCAAGAACAAGCATGGAGATGATGGCATGCGCAAGGGGAACAAGAACGGAGTTACAAGTGATGATTTCAGGACTTTGAAGCCACCATAATGGGTGCATGAAGCCTTGGACGAAATATACAAGATGCCACTTCATAAATTTCGTCCCGAGGCTATTTTAGGTGCTGCGTCACCTTATTATTGGGCCAGGCCCATGTAATTTCGAAATACATAAGTATAGGCTATTTTTAGAGTCCGTATGTGTGGGGAAACAAGAGATAGGGTTGATTTCGGACCCCTCCACCAAGGGCCACGAAATTCCCCCCTCTTCCTCCATATATACAGCCCTTAGGGCATCGTTTAGACTTTGGGATTTGTTTAGTTAAAAGTTAGCCATTGCAACTTCGTGTACTTCGTTTGTGTCCAATGACCAGACCAAGACCTCTTCCGGATCCCCACCATTATCAATACCTCATATATATTTGCAATATTCAGATTGCTTTTTCATATTCTTGCTCGTTCTTCGATTGCTTGCAGGAATAGACCTTCGTGGTCAGGCTGACCGTGCTTCCGGCGTCGTCAGTAACCTCAGGAGATTGGTTTAGCGATTGCTAAGGCGCAACGTCGTGCACGTTTGTAGTCGGATTGTCAAAGTCGTCTCCACCAAATCGATAGTTATCATCTCATCGAAAGATCGGGACCTCGCCTCTATCAAGTGGTATCAGATTTCCAGGTTGCTCGGTGAGATTTTACAGTTTTTCGTAGTTTAGATCGAGTCAGTTCTTCATACCTACAGTCCACGAAAAAGCCACAAAAAAAATTAGGGTTAGTTCATCATATCCGAACCAATCTGAGCCTTTGCATAATCTTTTTAGGGTTTTGCTTTGTTGAATTTGCGGTTGCATCGTCGTTTCTAGTTGCTGGTCTTAGAGTCTAGTCTTTTAGAGTTTCAAGTTCCTGTCATATTAGGTTTGTTTTCGAGATCCATCTAGATTCCGATTCGTGTTTCCTTGCCGGAGTAGGTTTCGGAAAAAAAAAATTCGAAAACGCATTTTTCGAAAAAAATTCTGGCTATCCTATTTTTAGGTGTTTCTGAGTGTTTTGAGACAGGTGCCATTATAGGAAGTTTTTTTTGACCCGTTTCCAGTTTTTGGGTCCGGGCAGTCGGAAAAAAAAATTGTCGAAAAAAAAATTTTCGTGCCCATCCTGTCAGTTTGACCTAGGAAGAGTTTTGAGACACTCGCCATTATAGTGCTTTTTCGCAAAAAAAAGCAGCGCAAAAAAAAGAGCGCAAAAAAAAGAGCGAAAAGAAAAATTTCAGAGTGTGCTTTTCCCTTGTTTACGTGCCGCGCCGTGATTTTGTTGGTGTTCTAGGCTCGCGTCTCTAGCACAGTCTAGCCTAGGACCAGCACAGTACCGTCGTTGAGCGTTTATTCAACTTTGCATCTCTGAATTGATTATTGCTGACCCATTTTGCTACCATACTATAAGCCTTCCCTGGTAATCGCTCTATCCAAGCTTTGAGAGTTTTTGACTACAACGGTTGCCGATCACCGCCTGCTGCTGGGTAAGAACTGGTAAGAATTTGAGATTTGCTTGATGGATTTGTGATACACCACCACCACTTCTTAGTAGTCTGTAGGATCATATTCTTGTGTGTTTCTATTGCTGCTAACCATGCCAGGATCACAAGCCGACGAGATTGAATGGGAGAACTTATCGAACAAGGAGCTTCATGATAAGTTTCAGCAAATGATGACTGAACAGGTACAAGATGTGCTGAACAATTTTGAAGAGGCCATGGAGAAGATCACTGGCCTTGAGAAGACGTTCGAAACAAAGCTCGATAACAGATTTAATGAACTGCTTGCGCGTCTTCCACCACCGGCTGCACCTGTCGCACCTCTACAACAACAACAACTACGCCCCCTTCCGAATCAGTATGGACGAGCACATCGTGTTCCTCTTGAGCCAGGACAAAATTCTGGTTCCGCTGCTACTGCTGTTGGTGTTTCTTTGGCTCCTGCTACTGCTGCTGCTGGTACCCAGGAGGATGATGAGTATGCGGGCGATTATGAGGATAAGGTTGATCAAAATCAGATCTACGAGCAGCCACCAGCACCACCACCAGCAGGTCGACCTCAGGTATATATTCGTAATGGTAGGCCTGCACCACCACCTCAGGTACGAGATGATGTCCATATTCCTAAACTGAAATTGAATATTCCACCATTTGAGGGTAGATATGTTCCTGATATATATCTTACTTGGGAGTTAGAAACTGAACAACGATTTACATGTTTACAATATCCTGAGGAGAGACGAGTTGTTGCTGCTGTTTGTGCTTTCACTAGTTTTGCATGTGTATGGTGGTCTGAACATTGTAGATTATATCCTATTCCAACTACTTGGGCTGCTTTGAAAACTGCTATGCGTACGCGTTGGGTTCCACCATATTATCAACGTGAATTGCTTCAAAAATTGCAGCGTTTAAGACAAGGGAAAAATTCTGTAGAAGAATATTATCAGGAATTACAAACTGGCATGATTAGATGTGGTATTTTTGAGGAGAATGAAGCTATGCTTGCACGTTTTCTGGGTGGATTAAATAGAGAGATTCAGACCATTCTAGACTATAAGGAGTATACTAATATCACTCGTTTATTCCATCTTGCTTGTAAAGCTGAACGTGAAGTGCAGGATCGACAAGCATTGGGGCGAACTAACTTTTCTGCAGGCCGACCTTCATCATGGACACCACGTGCATCTTCTACTTCAACTGCACCAGGACCTCCATCCGGTGCCACCTCCAGCCGTGATACAAGAAAACAAGCACAACCACCATTATCTGCCAAGAGCGCACCTGCGGGGCCTGCACAGCGTTTGTCTTCTTCCATGGCATCAACAGGGCACACAAGTGATATTATTTGTCGTCGTTGTAAGGGAGGAGGTGATTATGCGAGGGAATGCAAATCTCCGCGTGTGATGATTGCTACCGCGGATGGTGGATATGAGTCTGCTAGTGACTATGATGAGGAGACTTTGGCTCTTATTACACGTGAAGAACATGGTGGAGATGATTCTGATCATGAGACGCAATACATGGCTCCTGAAGACGCTGACAGGTATGAATGTTTAGTTGCTCAACGTGTTTTGAGTGTGCAGATCACACAAGCTGAGCAAAATCAGAGGCACAATTTGTTCCATACCAAGGGAGTTGTGAAGGAACGTTCTGTGCGCGTCATCATAGACGGAGGGAGCTGCAACAACTTGGCTAGCATGGAGATGGTGGAGAAGCTTTCTCTCACCACAAGACCACATCCACATCCTTACTACATCCAATGGTTCAACAACAGCGGCAAGGTTAAGGTAACACATACTGTTTGTGTGCATTTTAGTATCTCTACATATGCTGATTATGTTGATTGTGATGTGGTACCTATGCAAGCATGTTCCTTATTACTTCGTAGACCATGGCAATTTGATAAAAACTCTGTACACCATGGTAGAAACAATCACTATACTCTTGTTCATAAGGATAAAAATATTACTTTGCTTCCTATGACTCCTGATTCCATTTTTGAAAGATGATATTAATAGAGCTAATAAAGCAAAACAGGAGAAGAATATGAGTGAAAATCAGATTGTGGCAAAAGAATTTGAGCAACAAATGAAGCCTAATAATAAACCATCTAGTGTTGCTTCTGAAATTAAATTGAAAAGTGCATGTTTATTTGCCACCAAATTTGATATTGATGAGCTAGATTTCAGCAAATCTGTTTGCTATGCTTTTGTGTGCAAAGAGGCATTATTTTCATTCGAGGACGTGCCTTCCTCTTTGCCTCCTGCTGTCACTAACATTTTGCAGGAGTTCGCTGACGTCTTTCCACAAGACGTGCCACCGGGATTACCGCCTATTCGAGGGATTGAGCATCAGATTGACTTAATTCCCGGTGCTTCACTGCCAAACCGTGCACCATACCGTACCAATCCAGAGGAGACGAAGGAGATTATGCGTCAAGTACAAGAGCTTCTCGACAAAGGTTATATACGCAAATCCCTTAGTCCTTGTGCTGTTCCTATTATTCTAGTGCCGAAAAAGGATGGTACATCACGTATGTGTGTTGATTGTAGAGGCATTAATAATATTACTATTCGTTATCGTCATCCTATTCCTAGGCTAGATGATATGCTTGATGAATTGAGTGGCTCTACAATATTCTCCAAAGTTGATTTGCGTAGTGGCTACCATCAAATTCGTATGAAATTGGGAGATGAATGGAAAAGAGCATTTAAAACTAAGTTTGGATTATATGAGTGGTTAGTCATGCCTTTTGGGTTAACTAATGCACCTAGTACTTTCATGAGATTAATGAACGAAGTTTTACGTGCTTTCATTGGACGATTTGTGGTAGTTTACTTTGATGACATATTGATTTATAGCAGATCTTTGGAAGAACATTTGGAACATTTACGTGCTGTTTTTATTGCTCTACGTGATGTGATAGAGGCAAAGGTGTCCCGTCTTTCGATGAGATGGTGGATTTCGCTTTGGTGGAAGTCGACTTTGACGATCCGACTACGAACGTGCGAGGACGTCGCGCCTTAGCAATCGCTAAACCAACTCCGAGAGGTTATTGACCACGCCGGAGCACGATCAACCTGACCACGAGGGTCTGTTTCCTGCGAGCAAACGAAGAACAAGCAAGAAACTGAGATTGCAATCTGGATATTGCGAATATAAGATGAAAGCTTTATTGATCAAGGTGGGGTTCTGTGACGCCTTTGTCTGGTCGTTGAACACAAACGAAGTACGCGAAGTTGCAGCTATGGCGAACTTTTAATCTAAACAAAACCCAACGAAAAGCTACTAGATGGATCTACTTATATAGGAGCAAGGGGTGGCGGCCAAGGAGGTGGGAGGACGTCCCAAGGCAGCCTAAAACTAAATCTAGGTCGTACAAGGCCAATGGGCCCAAGTGGAGGTGATGTAACACCTTTGGACTTGTAGTTTGACTCGGATTCTGCTGCAGCATCAGATTGTTTCGTCCACAACTCAACGCTCCGGACGAATTTGAAGGTGATTCCAATTGGGTTGGAAAGTGCACGAAATCTAATTTCCAACAAAAAAAGAATCACCCAATTCGGAGTCCGTATGAAAAACTTGTGTGCGTTTTGAGTCAGGTGTGTCTGTGCAGTCCGAATCTGAATCCAGAACGTGAGAGACTTGGACTCTATCTTCTCTTGGGCCAAAAGTGACGTGAGAGAACTTTTTGGACAGCAAATAAACATCTCTTTCTTCCTTATCTTCATATGTGGATTGTACAAATGTCCCATACACATGCAATTAGACAAAACACAAAAGTGTGTGAAGTATTTTTGTTCTGGATAACATAAATAGATTATTGAATAGTTTGCACTAGAAATCACCTGACAAATATGCATATATGCAATATTTTTGGTCATATCCAAGGTAGTCATGTCCTCATCATAAACCATCTAGTGTTGCTTCTGAAATTAAATTTAAAAGTGCATGTTTATTTGCCACCAAATCTGATATTGATGAGCTAGATTTCAGCAAATCTGTTTGCTATGCTTTTGTGTGCAAAGACGCATTATTTTCATTCGAGGACGTGCCTTCCTCTTTGCCTCCTGCTGTCACTAACATTTTGCAGGAGTTCGCTGACGTCTTTCCACAAGACGTGCCACCGGGATTACCGCCTATTCGAGGGATTGAGCATCAGATTGACTTAATTCCCGGTGCTTCACTGCCAAACCGTGCACCATACCGTACCAATCCAGAGGAGACGAAGGAGATTATGCGTCAAGTACAAGAGCTTCTCGACAAAGGTTATATACGCGAATCCCTTAGTCCTTGTGCTGTTCCTATTATTCTAGTGCCGAAAAAGGATGGTACATCACGTATGTGTGTTGATTGTAGAGGCATTAATAATATTACTATTCGTTATCGTCATCCTATTCCTAGGCTCGATGATATGCTTGATGAATTGAGTGGCTCTACAACATTCTCCAAAGTTGATTTGCGTAGTGGATACCATCAAATTCGTATGAAGTTGGGGGATGAATGGAAAACAGCATTTAAAACTAAGTTTGGATTATATGAGTGGTTAGTCATGCCTTTTGGGTTAACTAATGCGCCTAGTACTTTCATGAGACTAATGAACGAAGTTTTACGTGCTTTCATTGGACGATTTGTGGTAGTCTATTTTGATGATATATTGATTTATAGCAGATCTTTGGAAGAACATTTGGAACATTTACGTGTTGTTTTTATTGCTCTACGTGATGCACGTTTGTTTGGTAACCTTGGGAAGTGCACCTTTTGCACCGACCGAGTATCTTTTCTTTGCTATGTTGTTACTCCACAGGGAATTGAAGTTGACAAAGCCAAGATTGAAGCTATTGAGAGTTGGCCGCAACCCAAAACGGTCACACAAGTGAGGAATTTCTTGGCCTCGCTGGATTCTATAGGCGTTTTGTGAGAGATTTCAGCACCATTGCTGCACCTCTCAACGAGCTTACAAAGAAGGATGTGCCTTTTGTTTGGGGTACCGCACAGGAAGAAGCCTTCACGGTATTGAAAGATAAGTTGACACATGCTCCTTTACTCCAACTTCCTGATTTTAATAAGACTTTTGAGCTTGAATGTGATGCTAGTGGAATTGGATTAGGAGGTGTGTTATTACAAGATGGCAAACCTATTGCATACTTTTCTGAAAAATTGAGTGGGCCTAGTCTGAATTATTCTACTTATGATAAAGAATTATATGCTCTTGTTCGGACTTTAGAAACATGGCAACATTATTTATGGCCCAACGAATTTGTTATACATTCTGATCATGAATCTTTGAAACATATTAGAAGTCAAGCTAAACTGAATCGTAGACATGCTAAATGGGTTGAATTCATTGAGACTTTCCCTGATGTCATTAAACACAAGAAGGGAAAAGAAAATGTTATTGCTGATGCATTGTCTCGTCGCTATACTATGCTTTCACAACTTGACTTCAAAATATTTGGTTTGGAGACCATCAAAGATCAATATGTGCATGATGCTGATTTTAAAGATGTAATGCAGAATTGTAAAGAAGGAAGAATGTGGAACAAGTTTGTCGTTAACGATGGATTTGTGTTTCGTGCTAACAAGCTATGCATTCCAGCTAGCTCCGTTCGTCTTTTGTTGTTGCAGGAGGCGCATGGAGGAGGATTAATGGGACACTTTGGCGTGAAGAAGACGGAGGACGTACTTGCTACACATTTCTTTTGGCCAAAGATGAGACGGGATGTTGAGCGTTTTATTGCTCGATGCACTACATGTCAAAAAGCTAAGTCACGACTCAATCCTCATGGTTTATATATGGCTTTGCCTGTACCTAGTGTTCCTTGGGAGGATATATCTATGGACTTTGTTTTAGGTTTACCTCGAACAAAGAAGGGGAGGGATAGCATATTTGTTGTCGTGGATAGATTCTCGAAAATGGCACACTTTATACCATGTCATAAAAGCGATGATGCTGTTAATGTTGCTGATTTGTTCTTTCATGAAATTATTCGCTTGCATGGTGTGCCAAATACTATTGTTTCAGATCGTGATACTAAATTTCTTAGCCACTTTTGGAGATGTTTATGGGCTAAGTTGGGGACTAAACTGCTTTTTAGTACTACTTGTCACCCCCAAACTGATGGACAAACTGAAGTAGTCAATAGAACGTTGTCTACTATGCTTAGGGCTGTTTTGAAGAATAATAAGAAAATGTGGGAGGAATGCTTGCCTCATATTGAATTTGCTTATAATCGTTCATTGCATTCTACTACTAAGATGTGCCGTTTTGAAGTTGTGTATGGTTTCCTACCTCGTGCACCTATTGATTTGTTGCCTCTTCCATCTTCGGAGAAGGTTAATTTTGATGCTAAACAACGTGCTGAATTGATTTTAAAAATGCATGAGTTAACTAAGGAAAACATTGAGCGTATGAATGCTAAATATAAACTTGCTGGAGATAAGGGTAGAAAACATGTTGTGTTTGCACCTGGAGATCTTGTTTGGTTACATTTGCGTAAGGATAGATTTCCTGATTTGCGCAAATCAAAGCTAATGCCACGTGCTGATGGTCCCTTTAAGGTGTTAGAGAAAATAAATGATAATGCATATAAACTTGAGCTGCCTGCAGATTTTGGCGTTAGTCCCACTTTTAACATTGCAGATTTGAAGCCTTATTTGGGTGAGGAAGATGAACTTCCGTCGAGGACGACTTCATTTCAAGAAGGGGAGGATGATGAGGACATCAATACAATTGTTACACCCACAGCCCCTGCTGCTATACATACTGGACCAATTACTAGAGCTCGTGCACGCCAACTAAATTACCAGGTACTTTCGTTTCTTGGTAATGATTCTAATGTTCATGAGAATATGATGCTGCCTAAATTGGATACATTTGTTTTGCTTACAAATGAAGGGCCTAACTTGGAGAAGGATGAACATTGGAGCAAGAACAAGCATGGAGATGATGGCATGCGCAAGGGGAACAAGAACGGAGTTACAAGTGATGATTTCAGGACTTTGAAGCCACCATAATGGGTGCATGAAGCCTTGGACGAAATATACAAGATGCCACTTCATAAATTTCGTCCCGAGGCTATTTTAGGTGCTGCGTCACCTTATTATTGGGCCAGGCCCATGTAATTTCGAAATACATAAGTATAGGCTATTTTCAGAGTCCGTATGTGTGGGGAAACAAGAGATAGGGTTGATTTCGGACCCCTCCACCAAGGGCCACGAAATCCACCCCCTCTTCCTCCATATATACAGCCCTTAGGGCATCGTTTAGACCTTGGGTTTTGTTTAGATTAAAAGTTCGCCATAGCTGCAACTTCGCGTACTTCGTTTGTGTTCAACGACCAGACAAAGGCGTCACAGAACCCCACCTTGATCAATAAAGCTTTCATCTTATATTCGCAATATCCAGATTGCAATCTTAGTTTCTTGCTTGTTCTTCGTTTGCTCGCAGGAAACAGACCCTCGTGGTCAGGTTGATCGTGCTCCGGCGTGGTCAATAACCTCTCGGAGTTGGTTTAGCGATTGCTAAGGCGCGACGTCCTTGCACGTTCGTAGTCGGATCGTCAAAGTCGACTTCCACCAAAGCGAAATCCACCATCTCATCGAAAGACGGGACACCTTTGCCTCTATCATCACCCAAATAAGGCTTCAAATCTGCAATGTTAAAAGTGGGACTAACCCCAAAATCTGCAGGCAGCTCAAGTTTATATGCATTATCATTTATTTTCTCTAACACCTTAAAGGGACCATCAGCACGTGGCATTAACTTTGATTTGCGCAAATCAGGAAATCTATCCTTACGCAAATGTAACCAAACAAGATCTCCAGGTGCAAACACAACATGTTTTCTACCCTTATCTCCAGCAAGTTTATATTTAGCATTCATACGCTCAATGTTTTCCTTAGTTAACTCATGCATTTTTAAAATCAATTCAGCACGTTGTTTAGCATCAAAATTAACCTTCTCCGAAGATGGAAGAGGCAACAAATCAATAGGTGCACGAGGTAGGAAACCATACACAACTTCAAAAGGGCACATCTTAGTAGTAGAATGCAATGAACGATTATAAGCAAATTCAATATGAGGCAAGCAGTCCTCCCACATTTTCTTATTATTCTTCAAAACAGCCCTAAGCATAGTAGACAACGTTCTATTGACTACTTCAGTTTGTCCATCAGTTTGGGGGTGACAAGTAGTACTAAAAAGCAGTTTAGTCCCCAACTTAGCCCATAAACATCTCCAAAAGTGGCTAAGAAATTTAGTATCACGATCTGAAACAATAGTATTTGGCACACCATGCAAGCGAATAATTTCATGAAAGAACAAATCAGCAACATTAACAGCATCATCGCTTTTATGACATGGTATAAAGTGTGCCATTTTCGAGAATCTATCCACGACAACAAATATGCTATCCCTCCCCTTCTTTGTTCGAGGTAAACCTAAAACAAAGTCCATAGATATATCCTCCCAAGGAACACTAGGTACAGGCAAAGCCATATATAAACCATGAGGATTGAGTCGTGACTTAGCTTTTTGACATGTAGTGCATCGAGCAATAAAACGCTCAACATCCCGTCTCATCTTTGGCCAAAAGAAATGTGTAGCAAGTACGTCCTCCGTCTTCTTCACGCCAAAGTGTCCCATTAATCCTCCTCCATGCGCCTCCTGCAACAACAAAAGACGAACGGAGCTAGCTGGAATGCATAGCTTGTTAGCACGAAACACAAATCCATCGTTAACGACAAACTTGTTCCACATTCTTCCTTCTTTACAATTCTGCATTACATCTTTAAAATCAGCATCATGCACATATTGATCTTTGATGGTCTCCAAACCAAATATTTTGAAGTCAAGTTGTGAATGCATAGTATAGCGACGAGACAATGCATCAGCAATAACATTTTCTTTTCCCTTCTTGTGTTTAATGACATAAGGGAAAGTCTCAATGAATTCAACCCATTTAGCATGTCTACGATTCAGTTTAGCTTGACTTTTAATATGTTTCAAAGATTCATGATCAGAATGTATAACAAATTCTTTGGGCCATAAATAATGTTGCCATGTTTCTAAAGTCCGAACAAGAGCATATAATTCTTTATCATAAGTAGAATAATTCAGACTAGGCCCACTCAATTTTTCAGAAAAGTATGCAACAGGTTTGCCATCTTGTAATAACACACCTCCTAATCCAATTCCACTAGCATCACATTCAAGCTCAAAAGTCTTATTAAAATCAGGAAGTTGGAGTAAAGGAGCATGTGTCAACTTATCTTTCAATACCGTGAAGGCTTCTTCCTGTGCGGTACCCCAAACAAAAGGCACATTGATGAGGACATCAATACAATTGTTACACCCACAGCCCCTGCTGCTATACATACTGGACCAATTACTAGAGCTCGTGCACGCCAACTAAATTACCAGGTACTTTCGTTTCTTGGTAATGATTCTAATGTTCATGAGAATATGATGCTGCCTAAATTGGATACATTTGTTTTGCTTACAAATGAAGGGCCTAGCTTGGAGAAGGATGAACATTGGAGCAAGAACAAGCATGGAGATGATGGCATGCGCAAGGGGAACAAGAATGGAGTTACAAGTGATGATTTCAGGACTTTGAAGCCACCATAATGGGTGCATGAAGCCTTGGACGAAATATACAAGATGCCACTTCATAAATTTCGTCCCGAGGCTATTTTAGGTGCTGTGTCACCTTATTATTGGGCCAGGCCCATGTAATTTCGAAATACATAAGTATAGGCTATTTTTAGAGTCCGTATGTGTGGGGAAACAAGAGATAGGGTTGATTTCGGACTCCTCCACCAAGGGCCACGAAATTCCCCCCTCTTCCTCCATATATACAGCCCTTAGGGCATCGTTTAGACTTTGGGATTTGTTTAGTTAAAAGTTAGCCATTGCAACTTCGTGTACTTCGTTTGTGTCCAACGACCAGACCAAGACCGCTTCCGGATCCCCACCATTATCAATACCTCATATATATTTGCAATATTCAGATTGCTTTATCATATTCTTGCTCGTTCTTCGATTGCTTGCAGGAATAGACCTTCGTGGTCAGGCTGACCGTGCTTCCGGCGTCGTCAGTAACCTCAGGAGATTGGTTTAGCGATTGCTAAGGCGCAACGTCGTGCACGTTTGTAGTCGGATTGTCAAAGTCGTCTCCACCAAATCGATAGTTATCATCTCATCGAAAGATCGGGACCCTCGCCTCTATCAGTAGATCTTCCACGCCCTAACTCGGCGGAGGAAGACGGCTACGGCGGTCACGAAGTGAAGATTTCCACGGCCGGCGCGAGTACGGCGGCGACGAGGTCGAGGCAGTGAAGCTCTTCCTCACCGGCGATGATGAAGTAGCGGCGGTGCTAGGGTTTGAGAAGCTCGAGCTGGAGAGAGGTCGAGTGGAGTAAAAGAAGTGAGGAAGGGGAAGAGGGGTATTTATAGCCACGGTGAAAAACTGTTCGCCCGAAGAAATTGGACGAACATGCCCCTGACCCTTCACATTTGCTTGACATGTGTCACCCACGTACTGAGAGGTGGAGATCGTGTGCGATCGTGGGTGAAAGGATAAGTGTATCGTGGGATGCGGAACGGTTTGAGCGGCAAAGCCGAAAATTTAGATCAGATAGGTTTTAAAGTTCTGTTCGCAATTTCTTCAGCTGACAAGGACACAGTGAAGATTTTGAACGAGTTTCAAATAGAACGCACATGAAAAATTTGTGAACAGATTGGGTTGAGTTTAGCATAGAGGGGAAGGGTCCGATCACATTCACTTAGCAGAAAAACCAACTTGAAGAATTAGCAATAAGTAAATTTTGTAGAGGACATAAACTCATATATATATATAGCCAATAAAGAAAAACGACGGATACAGTGAAGACAATGCAAAGTTGAAGAATATGAACAACTGAGGAATTTCAACTTTTGGTGGTGGCGTGACCCACCGTATAAGAATGATGATTTCAGACACCGCGTACAATTATCGTAGGGTTTTGAGAATCAAATTCTTCGTTAATTTCTTCACACTAAGAGTGTTATTCTTCATTGATTGAGGAAAAACGTTTCTTCATGTGTTGCACATCTAAGTCATCAATTTTGCATAAGTGTTAGGATGAGTGTCCTTTTCAAAGAACATTCGAAGATTCTAGGATATTTAGCTCACACCGCAACTTGCTAAATCTCTTCTCATCCATGGGCTTTGTGAAGATATCGGCTAGCTGTTCTTCAGTCTTCACATGCTCAATAGAAATGTCGCCCTTCAACACATGATCAAGAAGAAAATGATGACGAATCTGAATGTGCTTAGTCTTCGAGTGCTGAACTGGGTTGTGAGCAATCTTGATGGTTCTCTCATTGTCACAGAAGAGAGGCACATTCTTCATGTTGACGCCGTAGTCCTTGAGAGTTTTCATCCATAGCAATTGAGCACAGCAAGAACCAGCGGCAATGTACTCAGCTTCAGCAGTAGATAGTGATACGCAGTTCTGTTTCTTCGAGGACCAACAGACCAAAGATCGTCCAAGGAAATGACATGTACCAGATGTTGACTTGCGGTCCACATGATCACCAGCATAGTCAGAGTCAGAATATCCAATGAGATCAAAAGTCGAGCCCTTGGGGTACCATAATCCAAGTGTTGGTGTGTGAGCTAGATATCGAAGAATATGCTTCACAGCCTTATGGTGTGATTCCTTCGGTGTAGCTTGAAATCGGGCACACATGCAAACACTAAGCATTATATCTGGCCTAGATGCACATAAGTACAATAAAGAACTAATCATGGAGTGGTATACATTATGATCGAAGTCAATACCATTTTCATCAGTGCATAGATGGCCATTTGTGGGCATAGGAATTTTGACGCCTTTGCAATCTTGCATGCCGAATTTCCTCAGTACATCCTTGAGGTATTTCTCCTGAGATATGAATATGCCATTGCGTTGTTGATGAATTTGAAGACCTAAGAAGAATTTCAACTCTCCCATCATAGACATTTGATATTCTTCACTCATCATATAGGCAAATTCATCACTATAACGTTGGTAGGTACAGCCAAAGATAATATCATCAACATATATTTGGTACACAAACATTTCACCATCATAAGATTTAGTGAAAAGAGTAGGGCCGAGTGAACCGGGTTTGAAGCCTCTCTTCATGAAGAATTCCTTCAAGGTATCATACCACGCCCGAGGGGCCTTCTTGAGGCTATAGAGGGCCTTGTTGAGTCTGAAGACTTTGTCAGGATTCTTTGGATCTTCAAAACCTGGGGGTTGAGCAACATATACTTCTTCCTCAAGCTTACCATTGAGGAATGCACTTTTCACATCCATTTGATATAAAGTGATATCATGATGGTTAGCATAAGAAAGTAATATGCGAATAGCCTCAAGTCTAGCAACAGGTGCAAAAGTTTCATCGAAATAATTCCTTCAACCTGTGTGTATCCTTGAGCTACAAGCCATGCCTTATCCCTCACCACAAGGCCATTTTCATCTTTCTTGTTGCGGTAGGTCCACTTTGTGTCAATGATATTGTGCTTGCGAGGATCTAGATGTTTGACCAGTTCCCAGACATTGTTGAGCTCGAACTGATGTAATTCTTCTTGCATGGCCTGAATCCACTTAGGCTCCAGAAATGCTTCATCTACCTTAGTGGGCTTTGTGATAGAGACAAAGGCATAGTGCCCACAAAAGTTAGATAAATGTGAAGCTTTTGAGCGTGTGAGAGGACCTGGCACTTTGATGTCATTGATGATCTTTTCAACTTGCACTTCTTTTGCAATGCGAGGTTGGGCCAGTTGTCGTTGAGGAATTTGATCAGCATTCTCTTCAGCACCATTTTCTTCAGTATTTTCTTTAGGTTCATTAGCTCGATGTTCTTCTTGTTCTGGAATGAATTCTTCAGCAGATTCTTCAGTAGGAATGACATCCTCAGTAGCCTTGAACTTGATAGTTTCCTCAGGTGCTGGTTCATCTATCACAGTAGGTAGGTGCTCTCTTTGCGAGCCGTTAGTTTCATCAAACCGCACATCTACAGTTTCAACAACCTTGTGAAGAACGTTGTTGAAGACTCTGTAGGTGCGCGAGTCCTTTCCGTAACCAAGCATAAAACCTTCATGTGCTTTCGGTGCAAATTTTGAGTTGTGATGAGTATCTCTAATCCAACATTTAGCACCGAAGACTTTGAAATAACTTACATTGGGTTTCTTATCAGTGAGGAGTTCATAGGAAGTCTTCTTGAAGAATTCGTGAAGATATACTCTATTGATGATGTGGCATGCAGTATCAATTGCCTCAGTCCAGAAACGATGAGGCGTTTTATATTCACCAAGCATAGTGCAAGCCATCTCGGCAAGAGTCCTATTCTTGCACTCCACGACGCCGTTCTGCTGAGGAGTATAAGGAGAAGATAACTCATGAGTAATACCAAGTTCATCAAGATAGTCATCGAGACCAGAAGTCTTGAACTTAGTGCCATTGTCACTTCTGATGTGCTTGATCTTCACACCAAAGTTAGTTGAAGCCCTCGAGGAAAATCATTTGAAGACTTCCTGCACTTCATGTTTGTAAGTAACAAGGTGTACCCATGTGTAACGAGAGTAATCATCAACAATAACAAAGCCATATTGAGATGCTTCATTTGAAACAGCAGAATAATGATTAGGACCGAAGAGATCCATGTGAAGCAATTCAAATGGGCGAGTAGTGGTCATAATAGTCTTTGCTGGATGCTTGGCCTTTGTCATCTTCCCAGCTCCACAGGCTCCGCATAGGTGACCCTTGAGGAATTTGACATTCTCGATGCCAATGACATGCTTCTTCTTCGCAAGCATGCGCAAATTCCTCATGCCTGCATGACCAAGTCGTCGATGCCAGAGCCAGCCTTCTGAAGCTTTTGCAAGTAGGCACACGGCTGGTTGTGGTCCTATAGAGAAATCAACAATATACAGGTCTCCTCTCCTAAAGCCTTCGAAGACTTTGGAATTGTCAGCTTCCATAACCACAACACAACGATACTTGCCAAAGACAACAACTATATCAAGATCACAAAGCATTGAGACAGACATAAGGTTGTATCCTAAGGACTCGACAAGCATGACTTTGTCCATGTGTCGATCCTTTGTGATCGCAACCTTACCAAGACCCAATACCTGACTTTTGCCTTTGTCGGCAAAGATGATATGCTTTAGATGCGACGGAGATAATGGAGCATCCATCAATAGATTCTTCTCACCAGTCATGTGATTTGTACATCCACTATCGAGGACCCACTCAGTGGCTTTGGGTTGATCATCCTGCAGATGAATTAGTGCAGCTTACAAACTCATATACTTCATCAGTGAAGAATATGACATCCATTCATCAGAGCAATTTCATCAAGCAATAGAACAGATAAAGCAGTATGACGACGTGAGAAATGAAAGTTAATTTCTTCATGATTAGCCTGCGTCCTATCAGGCAAGCTCAGGTCTCCAGCAAATTCTTCAGACAATTACGTACGTCTGGAGACCTGACCCTGTAGAAGAGATTAGTTCTTTTTCTTCACCACCCACATCTGATGGGGTGGCAAAGAGTTCATCATTCTGCGAGCTCCATAAGAGAAAGGTGGCATAGATGTCAGTCCATTTCGTTTCACATAAGAGGGTTTAGAGTAAGCATAAGAGTAGGCAGAGAAATTCTTCGAGGACTTATGAACATAATGATTTGAAGAATAATGCACATATCCATAATCCTTAGATCTTCCCTGCGAAACAGACGGGTTAGCACGATGATGTTCATATGAGGACTTTGATCCTTTTGAGGAATATGATCCATGTGAAGAGTTTGGTCCGTATGAGGACTTGGATCCATATGAAGAATTTGATCTGGGGTTCCTATTGTTCACAGGTGGTGTCCTGATGACATTCACCTGAAGATTTTCAAGGCATCTTTCGGGAACCCACATTTTCTTCATAGGGGAACCGTTCCTGTAGTTAGTGCCAACATATCTAGCAAATACTTCACCATTCTGATTTTTGAATAGTTTATAGTTGGAGTCAAATGACTCATCATCAGAATGAGGAGATTCACATGCAAATCCAGATAAGTTAGATGGATCAACTAGAGGTCGGTTTGCAGCAACCCATGTAGTTTTGGGGTACTGCTCAGGCTTCCAATATGTACACTCAGCATTAAGTTTCCTCTCATAGGCAATACCCTCTTTCCTAGGGTTCCTGTTGAGGATCTGCTTTTTAAGCACATCACAAAGAGTATGATGCCCTTTGAGGCTTTTGTACATGCTTGTCATGTATAGTTCCTTCAGCCCTGCATCGTTAGTGATACTAGCAATGTCCTCAGATGAGGAATTAGTGATAGCAGAGGCATGTGAAGAATTTGAAACATTAGCAGCATTTGAATATTTAGGTGAAGAATTAGCATATTCACGTTCAATGCATTTCAAACAAGGAGCAGCAAATTCTTCCTGAGAAGCGCTGATTTGTTGAGCAAGTAATGAATCGCGCTCCTTCTGAAGATCTTCATAACTCACTCTTAGCTTCTCAAGGTCTTGCTTCCTTTGAAAAATTCATAAGAAAGCTTCTCATGATCAGATAAGAGAGTGTTATGATGACCTTGAAGATTGTCAAACCCATCCTGAAGTCTCTGAAGATTTTTAGTCAAGGCTTTAGTGCGATCCATTTCATCACTCAACGTATCATCACTTTTGTCTAGCATGTTTTGAACCTTTTCAAGAGCCCTTTGTTTTTTACAGCAATCTTAGCAAGTTTAGAATAGCTGGGCTTAAGGTTTTCATCAGATTCATGCTCACTTGATTCAGAGGAGGTATATTTGAGTACCTTGGCACCCTTTGCCATGACGCAATAGGTGGGAGCGTAGTCATCATCGCCTTCATCAGCCTTGTTGGTGAGGTCATTTTCTTCAGTGTTGAAGATAGACTTGCTGACGAATGCAGTAGCGAGAGCTAGGATCGCCACTCCGGATTCGGACTCCTCAGATGACTCCTCTTCCTCATTTTCTTCAGATTCAGCCTCAGAGTCCATTTCCTTGCAAATTAATTCCCTAGCCTTCTTGGAGCTGCTCTTCTTGTGATATGAAGGCTTTGAGGATTTTGATGATGAAGATTTTGTGGATTTCTTCTTTTTCTTCGCATCATCAGAACTGTAATCCTTGTATTTCTTCTTCTTTGATTCCTTTTCCCACTAAGGACAATCTTGAATGTAATGTCCAGGTTTCTTGCATTTGTGATAGAGCCTCCTCTTGTAGTCACTAGATGAGGAATCATTGCTCCTTGAGGGTCTTCCAAGGCGACCACGTCTTGGGAGATTTTGGAACTTCTTCACGAGAAGAGCCAAATCATGGCTCAGTTCTTCAGGATCACCAAGGCTACTACCGGAGTCTTCATCTTCGGACTCAGATACTGCCTTGGCCTTCAGTGCGCGTGATCTTCCATAGCTCGAACCATAGAGATCTCTTTTTCCAGAAAGTTGGAACTCATGAGTATTTAGCCTCTCGCGAATATCAGCGGGATCAAGTCACTTGTAATCAGCACGTTCTTGTATCATCAATGCCAGAGTGTCAAATGAGGAATCAAGCGATCTCAGCAATTTCTTCACCACCTCATGGTTGGTGATGTCAGTGGCACCAAGTGCTTGAAGCTCATTTGAGATGTCACTGAGCCGATCGAAGGTTTGTTGAACATTTTCATTGTCGAGTCTTTTGAAGCGGTTGAAGAGATTGCGAAGAACATCAACTCGAGAGTCACGCTATGTTGAGACTCCTTCATTCACTTTGGACAACCTGCCCAGATAAGCTTCGCTGTCTCCAAAGCACTCACTCTGCCATACTGTCCTTTGCTCAGATGGCCACATATGATATTCTTCCCTTGAGAGTTGAGTTGCTTGAATCTCTTCACATCAGCAGCATTCAGAGAAGGTGTGACTGAGGGAACACCATTTTCCACAACATACCAGAGATCGTTATCAATTGCCTCAAGATGCATTCGCATCTTATTCTTCCAGTAGGGGTAGTCCGTCCCATCGAAGGTAGGACACGCAGCAGAGACCTTGATCATACATGCGGTCGACATAACTAAAACTTCAGGCGGTTAAACCAAAATCACATAGAACAAGGGAGTACCTTGCTCTGATACCAATTGAAAGTGCGTTATATCGACTAGAGGGGGGGTGAATAGGCAATTTTTATGAAATTCTTCACTAAGGAATTTTCCGGCGAGGAAATTTCTTAGCGAAGAACTACTAGCAGCGGATTAAGTACTCAAAAGTAAACATAACAAAATACAAGCATAGTCATCATGATGAAATGAAGACAGGCACAGAGTACAGGAAGCGTAAGCACAGGATATCACATGATGAAGACAAACAGACTGAAGAAATTGAACTGAGGAAATTGAGAAACTCTTCAGACAAAGTCTTCAAACACAGATATGAACAAACACACAACACAGTTATGATGAAATGAAAGAGTTGAGGGAATAGAAACAGTAAGCTTGGTGAAGACAAGGATTTGGTAGACCAGTTCCAACTGCTGTCTGAGTTGTACGTCTGGTTGGAGCGGTTGAGTATTTAAACTCGAGGACACACAGTCCCGGACACCCAGTCCTGAGCACACAGCTCAGGACACCAATTCCTCACTGTATTTTCCTTGAATTAAGGTCACACAGACCTCGTCCAATCACTCGTGGTAAGTCTTCAGGTGACTTCCGAACCTTCACAAACTTGGTCACCCGGCGATCTACAATTCATCTTCGATGCTCTAGACCATGACGCCTAACCATCTGGAAGAAGCACAGTCTTCAAAGGTAACAAGCGTCGGATCCACGCAGGATCAATCTCTTCAGTGATGCTCAATCACTGAGGGTCTGTAGGTGTTTGGGTTTGGGTTTTTCCTCACTTGATGTTTTTCTCTCAAAGTCCTCGGAGGATGGGTTGCTCTCAAATGACAAGTGTCAGTTTCTCTCGGAGCAGCCAACCAGTTAGTGGTTGTAGGGAGCGGCTATTTATAACCTAGGGAGCAGCCCGACATGATAAAACATAAATGCCTTTCAATGATATGACCGTTAGGTGGATAGATATTTTGGGACAGCTGGCGCAAAGCACAACAACGGTCAGAATTTTGAGTAGCAAAATCCTCAGGGCTATCATGTTCCTCACTCTGTAGGCAATCTGCACTGGCGAATTCCTAACTCCTCAGTCAGAACAAATTCCTCAGAGACCAGAAGAACTTCGTCTCTATCACTGAAGAATATGACTGGACTATATGAGATTTCCAATGGCTTCACTCGAAGGGATCGGTAGGTGTAGGATTTTGAGTTGAGCATCACGTGCAAAATTTTCCTTAGTATTTCCTCGACCCCCTTTAACAGTACGGTGTTTCCTATGACTCAAGAAAGAGAAAATGAAACTATGAAAACAAAAGTCTTCACGCTTCATGTTCCTCGAATGAATACCAAGTCTTCAAGGTCACACCAATTTCTTCACTTTCAAAGTTTTCAGAAAGCCAAAGTCTTCAGTCGAAGAACTTCATTTTTAGGGGTCGACTTTATCTGTAAATATCAAACTCCTCATAGACTTATAGACATGTGTACACTCACAAAATGCATTAGTCCCTTAACCTATAAGTCTTCGATACACCAAAATCACTAAGGGGCACTAGATGCACTTACAGCCGCTCATGTCGCACATCTAGTGCGGCCGGAATTGGGGGGCGACACTCGGAGGTAGACGAACGCGGCCAGTAGGTCCGCCGGATGGAGCCCCTCCGGCTCCGTCATCTCCTGGAGCCGCTCGAGGACATTGATGATGGCAGCCGGTAACAGTTTGGGCTCCTGCCCCCAGTTGCTCCACGTCCCAGGAGGCGGGTCGGGCGCGAAGGCCGGCAAGTTGACGTAGTCGCAAACCAGGTCGACGTTGCGGACATAGAAGTATGACTTGTGCCACAACTTCGCAGACTCATGCAAAACAACGGCTGGGGACCGGTCCCCGCCGCTAGTGCACCGCATGGCGCCACAAGCGCCGCACTGGGCTGGCTCGCCCTTGGTCGCGGTGCTAAGCTTGAGGTAGAAAAACCTGCCCCACAGCTCAATTGTGGGCAAGACACCGAGGTAGCCCTCGTAGAACTTGATGAAGACGGAGAGAAGGACCATCATGTTGGGCGTATGATGGTGGGGCTGAAGGCGGTAGAAGTCTAGGAATTCACGGAGGAAGCCACTCATCGGTAGGCCGAAGCCACGGAGGAAGTGGCTGCGGAAGACAACGAACTCGCCAGCCTCTGGCACCGACGAGATCTCTCGTTCATTTGGGAGGCGCGTCCCCAAGCATGCTTTGTTGGGTATTCGCCGCGTCTCGCGGATGAACTCAATGTGCCCATTTGGATGTTGGAGCCATCCCACTCGCCTCGCGCAATGATCCTTGGTGGCTTGGCGGTGGCACAGCAGCATCGAGGAAGCAAGTGCAGAGGGGGAAGAAGATAGAGATCAGGGGGGCACGTGTGCGTTCTGCTGCGCTCCCTCCCTCCTATTTATACGGCAATATACGGTAACGGCGGCGGAGCCGAAGTGGCAAGAAGTGGGGGCGTGGGGATTAACTGCGCCCATGTCCCGCACGACCCCGGGAATCCTGTGCCATAAAGGCGCGTGATCATTACACCTCGGAAGGGCAACCACCGCCTCGGGCGCAATGGATCCGCGTGCGTGCCGTGGCCCTATAGTGGCGGGCCCCGGCCTACGGCAACGTCTCGTCGCGCGCATGGGCTGGCACGCTGTCCTACCCTACTGGCGCCGCGTGGCGAGAAGGTCATGGCCGGCAAGTGCATCACTCGGTGGCGCTGGTCCCGTTCGCCGCCGCGCTGATTCGAATTCACCAGGCGGTTGCCTACCCTTGGGCAGCTCCTAACAGGTGGCTTCTCTCAGCCGGACGAAGCAACAACACAAGACCTCTCGGAGTGGCAAGCTGTTGAGGCACTCCGACTTGAGCCCTGGCGCCTAACCAACTTCGGGGACTACTGTCGGAGGGATTGACCATGGGTAGCCTCATCCACGCCCCTTAACATTTCAAGACATCGGGGCTAGCAAAGCCCCTTACACCTTTCGGACGTACGACCGGCTCCTTGGGCCGGCTGGCCCAGGAGGCCGGGTCCTAGCAGACAGCCCCATCTCCCAGTGGAGTATGCACCCATTCATTACGATGAGACGGAGCGTCGCTACACGGCCTTCCCCTCCCCCGGATCACAAAGGCGCATGGCTATAGTGCGGGCTAACCAAGCGGCCAATCACCCGCCCGGCGCGGCATCATAGCCATGTGGCTCCTGACATAGCCCTCATTAGCAAGAGCCATGGTCCTACGACGGGCGGTCGGTGCGTCCTGCAGGCGGCGGGCCCTACCTGTCCGCGAGCCACTAGAAGATGGTGCCCCAAGTATGTGGCCTCACGGGCAGGCCGGCCTCTAGCACCGGCCCTCCTCTCCTCTCGGAGTCCACACATCATTACACCAACGAAACGGAGCATGGCTACAGTAATCGCACACCAGGCGGCGGAAGTGTAGCCATGCGTCTCCCGACAAGGCCTTCTTCATCAAGGGCGAGGCTAGAGCAAAAGGCAATCAGCATGGCCCGCAGGTGGTGGGCCCCACCTGTCGGCCGAGTTCACGGCACTCAGCGGGACCCACCAGACGGTGGGCCCCAGCAGCTGGCGGAAAACCTGATGCCCCTAGACACTCACGTTCGGGTCCTACACCAAGCTGTGTTACCATTGTACCCCTAGGGGTAGACCTATATAAACCCCCCAGGCTCACCCATACAAAGGGTTCAGCACCCACGCCATTCACACACCCATAGCTAGGAGAAGCAAAGGAGCTAGCCTTGTGCTTCTTCTTCCTCTAGCAGAACAGCTCAGGGAGCAATCTTGTAGCTACCCATTGATCTTAGTCATCATGCGGAGACCCCACAGAGCAGGATTAGGGGTGTTATCTTCTCGGAGAGCCCCGAACCTGGGTAAGACTCGTGTGTGTTTGAGATCTCGCCCACTCCCGCATCCAGGGCCCGATGACATACTCCTGTCCCCATCCATGATAAGCCACCCCCTGGCATCTTTTGCCAGAATACCCCGACATCAAGACTAGAATATGTTATAGGTTGATGCAAAAATATTGTACGCTGCGGGTCTTTTAGCCAATTTTAGAGGCAAGCATGTGGGGCCAGTGCTATGATGTGTCGCGTCAACTCGTACAATGAGGAGAAGCTTGATTTTACTACTACATGCCCTCTCCCTCTCCCACGCGCTCAGTGGCTCGCAGACAAGGACAGGCTTTT